>NW_019416336.1:397838-441728 GCF_000390285.2 Anoplophora glabripennis | reverse complement strand
GACACTTACAGTGTACGATAATTCAATAAACAAAGAAATCTAAATAAAAAATTTAGATAAATTTGGAACGAATACACTGAAGATGAATTTTTAGAGACAAAACGTCTGAATCTGGTTCGGGCTGAGATAGTAAAGTATTGAAAGTCATGAAGGCTTGCAAAAAATTTAATAAAATTTCAAGTGTCGTATTTAAAAAAATGAAGTTGATGATGGTCCTGGAGAGACGAAACGTTACATACAAAAATTGATTGTGCCATTCGATAGAGGGCAAAAAGTGGCCATTAGGAAGGATGCTTCTTTTTTCAATATCACCTCAAACAAGGCTACAATGAATCAAAAACGGATTTCCTAAATTTCGTTTTTTTTTCAAATATTTCGAAAACTAATCATGTTAGCCTTGATTTTTTAGATGCATAATATTGGTCCCCTGATTACGCAACTTTGCCCCCATTTAAGCTAGTTTGTATCTCTTACCGTTTTCGAGATCCCTGTAGTGAGAAGCGAATTTGTAACAGCCTGTATACTGGTATATTTAATACTATATATTATACATACAATATATATGTGGTTGTATATTAATAGTGGTTTTAGGCCTTCCACGGCCCCTGGTGATATTAAAAGTTCCCAAAGATTTCGGGTTGTTATGTCGTGGCGACTGTCTCGGCAAAGCTTTGGCTGTGTCATCACTCAAAATGCCGATAGTGAAGAACGGCGAAACGTTTAGAAGCATTGGAAGCGATCAGTTACAGAGATGGAACGTCTCAGAGAACCACCACTATGTGAGGAAAGCCCGTAGCAGCCTTAGAACCAACAACAAAAACCGAAATGAATATAAGAGCGGGTCTAGAGATTCTAATAGCGAGTCCACCCCCACAGAGCCTAGCCCGATAACAACAAGCACAGATCAAAAATCCTAGCTAAGACTAGGAATCCTAAGGCTATGGAAGTACAAGGAAGTACTAGCGGTTTACTAGATATTGCTGGTATAATTCAATAAGTGTCGGGGCATATAGTTCATAGAGTAGTTGTTTCCCGCAATAATATCAGCTAAGTAACTTAAACGTCTTTTGTACACCTAGATTTTGTTATCATATGATATTATTTGACTTCAGTTTTTTTATTCGTTTGAATTAGCTTATTTATTGTTTTGCAATAAAGTAAAACGTTACATGAATTAAAAAAAGTCAAAAGTAGTTGCTTGCAGAATCATAATTATTTTAATTTATAACGTTCTTTGTTAGACATTCAACAAGTGAGTATTATTATTTTTTCTTACGCTCTCGAGAGTACAATTTAAAAAAGACATGTAAGAAGTTTTACACTTTTGTTCTCGGTTAGCTTATGCCTACCCAACTGGTAAAGCACGTCTGGTCAAGCTGTCCGGAATGAAAATTAACGACCGATTGTTTTCACTAATTTGATAACAAAATTAATTGCTTGTCAATCCCACTATTTACAACAAAGGCTGAACAGGACTGGTCTCGTATGCTTAATTCATTGTATCGCTGAATAACAAGGAGTTACCTTATCTTTAAACATAACTTCACACTGCATTTGTCTGGCATTCTATTTGTATAATTTACATAAAAGTCTCGCAGAAGAAATTCTGCAAATTCCGAGAAGAGCTGTTTTGTTCTTTCATTGGGAGATTCCGCCGTTTTAGCCATTTAAGGTAGGGAAGACGTTTATTAAAATTTTATGGAGTATCCTCCATCAGTTTACTCCTTTTATTTTGCTGAACCAACGAGGTTTTGCAATTTTTCGAATACTGGACATACTGAGTGTCTCAATATTCCCTATATGTGGAACCACCACAGATTCTTTGCAAGAAAATATTAACTAAACTTACTTCTGTTGAAAGTTGCTTGATTTAACCACTAGGGCGTGTTTAATTTGCTAAAAAATATGGTTTTTACATGTATGTAACTTTTTAACAAAGTAACCTGAGTACCTAATCGCCATTTAAAGTCCAGTTGATACTATTATTTTTAATTACATCTATGCCATATAGGCATAAAAAAACAATCAATATGTTGCGACAGTATTCGCTATCGACTTTAGCAGTTTTATTAAAAAATTTAATTAAAAAAAATTAGTAATATATACAACTATGCGATTCCTCGAAAAGAATGTGATCACTTTTCTATAATCAATCGAGGATTTTCACGTTATTCGTGGTTCACGTTAATAAAATAAATCATATGATTTCGGTGTTAGAAACACCATAAGTTTATGCCAGGTATAGGTAATAACATATGAAGTCATATAGCATTCTAGACAAATATAAGATTATAATATAAGAACATACATCAGTAAATTATACTAACCAATCGATTGTCTTGTAGATAGGGAAGTATTTAATATAAGTATAACCTTTTGATAGCTAAAAAACATCTTGTTAGTTAGCACGGTATACAGATGTAATGGTGCTCCTTTAATATTATAATTTTTTTTCGTCTAGAATTTATTATTATGTATTTGATGCAAGTAAAATACATTTATTTTTAATTAAAGTGTAGGTGTTATTAAAATACAATTATATTTACTTAATTTAATTGCATTCATTTTACAAATTTGGACAAGACATAGCTAATACAATGTGAAATATCGCATTGCTGTTAAAAATGTTGTCACCGCCGTTCTTGGTAGTAAAAATTCGAAATATTTGAAATTACATATTCAATTTTCTTGGCTGAAAACATACATAAGTATTGAATTTTCGAAACCGAGAGTTGCACTAACCAAATTTGAAAAAAAACATAGCTAATATAATGCGAAACATCAATAATATGTTGTCACCGCCGTTCTTGGTGGTGGAAATTCAAAACATACATAATTGAATTTTCGAAACCGAGAGAGTTGCACTAATATTTGGACAAGATATATCTAATGCTATGCGAAACATCGCCTTGCTATTAAAAATGTTGTCACCGCCCTTCTTGTTGGTGAAATTTCGAAATATTTGAAATTATTCAATTTTCTTGGCTGAAAACATACATAGGTACTGAATTTTCGAAACCAAGAGAGTTGCACTAACCAAATTTAGGCAAGATATAGCTAATACAATGCGAAACTTCGCCTTGCTGTTAATAATGTTGTCACCGCCGTTCTTGTTGGTGAAACTTTGAAATATTTGGAATTATTCAATTTTCTTGGCTGAAAACATACATAGGTATTGAATTTTCGAAACCGAGAGAGTTGCATTGACCAAATTTGGACAAGACATAGCTAATACAATGAGAAATATCACCTTGCTATTAAAAACAACTTTACTTTTGTATTAAATTGTCCCCTTTATTTTGCTTTGTTCGATTTTAAAATATATTTTTGTTTTATAAAATGTGTAATTTGTTCTATATTAAAGAGACGAAATGTTTAAGAAAAATAGAAAAACAGAATTTTTCAAAATCACTAAAAATATTGGACACAATTAAATTGAACTACGAAAAATTAAAAATTTATTGAATTTTTCTCAAAAATATGCCTAAAAGAATCCAGTAAATTATAGAATATTTTTATTTGTTTTCCACTAATAACATTATCTATTTCACATTTATTATATTTAGTTTTTTCACAAAAGATTCAAAAGAAATTGTTCCACCAAACAAAGTAAGATACTTACTTATTAAATGGGAAATTAAAAAATATATCAGTATGTGGGGAGCTCCACTTGTATAAATTAGATTAGATTGCTTAAAATACATATTGGTATACTTTATATATCAGAAAATAATATGTAGATAAACAGTACGTCCACGGTTAGAGTAGAAAAGAGGAAAAATATTTTTATTTTTCATTTTATGAGAAAAAGGCGTTCTTGATTAAAATTTTTGCTTGTGTTTAAAATGCGGTTGGCACGGAGAACTATCATCTTGTATGAACAGGGTGATCAGAAAATCGGTAAACAAAAAATGCAATGGTAGGTACCTGTGACAATTCGGATGTTGATCTGCAAGACAGTGATGAAGAGGAAGATACGGAGACAGTTCTTCAGCAAACCTTCGACGAAATAGAGAAAGAAGGTGATGAAGTCGAAGAAGAGAACCATATCGCGAATAACTTAGAAGAACTTCCTATCCGTGAGGTTTTGCTCAGTTCTGAAGAAGAAGAACTCGCAAAACCTGGTCCATCGGGGATAGCGAAGCGAAGGAGAATGCACTAAATTTAGTCAACAGTGCATCACATGTGGATTAGGCCTACTGGGGATATCACTAAAAAAAAACGCGCTAGGAACTCTACCTCATGGCGGTGTGGAAATAAGTTTGTTGGCCAATACGCGTGTTGGAGTAGACTTTACGGCGCTCATACGCCGAAACTATTCATTTCACAGAAAAAATTTTGATACATAAATTATAGGAAAAGTTCTCTAGTTTAATTTATTGCATAACTATTTTTACCGTAAAGTGAGTCGGAAAGGAAATACCGTCGAAAAACTGTTTTGGAGCGCTATTCTTCCAATATGGTGGCTACTTCCGAAAAAAAAAAAGAAGTGGCAAAGTAAAAATTCGGAAACAGCACGTCAAAATCTATAAATAAATACCAATTTTCAAAACTCCCCTAAAACTTCACAGGCAAAACTTCCAATTGTTTGGACTAATCCTTATTTTTAAAAAAGTCCTGTTTAGTTGGGAACGCACCTGGTATAATAGAATTATTGCTTCCTCACATATGCTAACTGGACACCAGAAAATACGCAATTACAAAGAATTGTGTTGTAGGTAACGTTTATATTTCACACTGAATAAAACCCTATTTATCAAAACTGACATAAACTTCAAGTAGAGAAAAGTAAAATATCAACATTTATAATTACTTATAGTAAGCAAATAACACAGTGTTCATACATTTATGCAAACAATATAACCTACTAATTGGAAGCGTACGATATACTCAACACACAAAGGAGTATTTATTCATTGTTTAATAAACTGCAGCGACGCATATATTATCATGAATAAGCATACCGTTGCAGTAATATGGAATGCAACATTGTGTACTACAACACAGGCTCTCCATTCTCCGCTTATTCCCTCTATCTTCGAAGAAAGACGTGAATGCCGTGTACGCCGAGATAAACCCTGTGAGCAACACACATCAAGGATTCGTGTAACATAAACATGGTAGGCTCAGAATGAATCTGCAATGTATGCACTCGAAATGCAAGTGTGTATTGTTTTTGCTGAGTGTAAACCACTCTACCCACTTTTCGCTATCTGCAAGTCACCAGACACCTTCTGTCTGTGATCTTTAGCCGGATGTGACAATCTGCCTACGCTTTTGCACCTTTTAACTACCTTGTACTCTTATCGCCGTTTAGCTGCAGCGCGCTGCTGCCTTAGTTTATATACGGCGAACAAATTCGCTGCTGTTTCTCGTCTTTGGGTAACTACAAGTAACTACTCTCGATATCACCTTCTTGGAAGGGAATACTAACTTTATTCTTTTAATAACAGTTTATTTTCCATTTATTAATTCTTATTCTTCGACATCCATGTTGCCATTCTTTTGTTTTATAGAAATTATTCTACCGAGAGGTGGTGAAAGAGATAGACCGGGAGATATTAGACTGAAGTTCGACGACGTCTTTCTCGTTTACGCCTCTGAGAGTACTGAAAGGTAACCGAGAGACAAGTACAATAAACTAAATTTAAAAGATGGGCTGCGGGACACCTTTGTGAAAATTCGATTTTCCTTTCCAAAAAAATAATATTACAGCGACGTATTTCTCACTTATGCCATGTTCATAAGTTGAAGAGAAGTATCGATTTTATCACAAAATTTTTTGGCATAAGTGTCGCAAGGGACCTAAAAATGGAAAACTTTATAAGAAAATGTGAAAAACATCTTTATTTGTCTACCAATTTCTCATTAATGCCAATTAGAAATATGACATTATTATTTAACTAAAATTCGGTCAGCATAATCACGAAATGAAGTAGGGGAATCGTGTCGAAAATGCTTGGGGAGTACTGATATAAATTTTCTGGAGTGAATCCAACGAAAAAAAATTTTTTTTTGTCATAACTTCAAATGCTTTTCGCACGTAAATCCGACCGTGCAACCTCCACGTGGTACGCTTTGGGTAACACTAATGCCGGCGGTTTTGCGAAATTTCTGAAAACACAATTTTTTTCGACAAAATTTTTCAAAAAAAATTATTATTTTTTTTTCATAATTTCAAACGCTTTCTGCAATAAGAATGTAAAAAAAATCAAGAAAAAATGTTTTTTTCCATTTTTTTACAGATTATGAGCATTTGAAGGCAAAAAAACGTGATCCTTTAATTTTTTAAAAAATTCAATCGAATGAAACAAAAAAACGACTTGATGGATCGAATTAAAACTCTGTAGGGCTTTTAGGGGTACAATGACCTGTAAAAGGCACACTTAACATTAGTCATTTTCCCAATATTCTCAATGTGGCACGTGATTTTCTAGAAGACCCCTAAAAGTCCTATTTTTTACAATTCTTCAAAGTAAGGATAAAAAAAAAATTCTAAAAAACCGTGGCAGGACCTTGTAGAGAATTTATTCAAGTTTCTGAAACCCACCGTCGACTTTCTGTGCAACCATTGGTTTCTGAGATATCGATGAACAAAGAGAAAATTATCCATTTTCATTCAAAGTCCGATAGCTCAGCGAGAAATGGTCGTATCGAGACAAAAAAAAAAAAGAAATTGAAGCTAAATGAACAACCTATCTAATCCATAAGGTGGTTAAGTTGGAAAATTTTTTTCAAGTCTGTACACCAAAAATAAGGTCGAAAAAAATTTCGAAAAATTTTTTTTTTCATGATATTCATTAAGATTGCGTGATACGTGTTACGTGAAAAAAATTTTTTTGCAAGATCCAAAAATTAGAAACTTCAAGCTTCAAATTGCTTTTTTTTTACTCCAATACGACTACTTTTATCAAAGATAGGTACAGCCACTTGAAAAATCGCCGAAAATTTTTTTTTTGATCCCTTAATTTTTTCCACTAGTTTATATTGGGACTTTCGAAATTTGAAACCTACCAAATTTTTAGAACTTGGAACCCGAGAGTGGTTTCCTTTGCCACAGCTAACTTGATGATGAACACATGGTTAATATTCTCACCTTTCTCGTTTTTCTCAAAATATGCAAATATCCGACCGCAATAAATAAATTTGTTAAGCAATAACGTTAATGGGTTATGAACGCATTGAGAACAAATACTTAATGACTTAATTGTATTAGGAACAATTATATTTCTTGGTCATGTGAATTCCACTTAACCGCTCGTATCTTCCAGCACACATATGTAACATAATAAATAATTAACATCTAATTGTTGAATCAACTCGTGTGATGAGAGTAGTAAATCATGTTCTAAGGAGCTTTAATTGGACATGAATACAGAAATGACAACACAGGTTGAGTGTGTTTCACAAGAAAGCCTGTTACAGTACAGTGATCTTGCAAATCATTCCTCTCCATCATTTACATAAAGACCTGGACGTGGCTTCATTGATTTTTATCTTGCGTTCAAGTTGCGTTAAGAAAATCCATGAAACTAAATTGAATGAAGACATCAAAAATAATTTGAGTGGAATATAATTCAGTAATTGCTGTTAAAAACCGAGATTCCCTTTTAACGTCCGATAAGATCTATACAGCTGTTCAACGGGTGGCTTCATCCGAATACAGTCGAATATTAGTAGCCCGTATGAACAATATAAATGCCGGTATCAGTATCTTTTAATGCTAGTTTCAATGTCCGATGGAACCTGTTCTAGCGGTTAATTTATTTCCATTTCATTCTGTTTACCATCAGCGGCAGTACACTGAGTGTCCTGATTAACAGATTATTCAAATCATTTAAATATACGAAACGAGTTACATATTAATTATGAAACTGTTGGTTATTTAAAATACCCATATTTTACAGCTTTCTGAAACAAGGCGACTATTATTAAATTAATTCAGAATTATCGTTGTTCCCAAACATTTTCTGAATTTGATTTCAATTTAAAAACATGACGCGTATTACTGGTAATATATAGTGTATGAACGTGTGTGTTGTTTTATTTTATTTATGATGCATGTGTAATGCGAAATTGGTACAATATTTTATGACCCAGATGTTTTAGTTAACTGAATTTAACTGACATTAAACATTATTGAATCCTGAAATCATTTAAAACATCATGATTCACAAACGGTGACCAAGAACCTCGTATTCTTTGGTGAATTTTAAGGGTAGTCTTTCATATAAAGTGTTTTTCTAGGACGCTTCGTTAAAAAGATACATGGTGTTAAACTTAAAAAAATATCTTAAATTTTTTTAAAATAATTTAAAAATTAGTAAGTGAAATAATTTGAAATTGGGCACATATATTTAAGTAAACATTGTCCAAAATCTGAGGCCTTTTTCTAAAATTTATATGCTCCAGTGGCGAAGATACGGAGTATCGGTGGAATATTTTTCTAAATCCTCCGTCCAATGAATTTTCTTTCTTTCTGAAGTGTCCTCTTGGGAAGTCATTGATATTGTTAAGAGTTTTGAGAGCAAACCCTGTCTGGATGTATATATTTCAACAAAAATTTTAAAATCAATAATCGACCCAATATTAATACCTTGCACTGATTTAATTAATTATTGTATACTAAAAATATTTTCCCTCAATGTTTAAAAATTTCTGAGGTTGTTCCTATTTATAAAAATAATGATATTAATAATCCCTCTAATGTCAGACCTATCTCTGTAATATCTCATCTAGCTAAAATATATGAAACTATCTTAAAAATACAAATAACTAATTATTTTGAGACTCAGGGACTTTTCAATCCTCAACAATTCGGTTTTCGAAGTAATCTATCGACCGCACTAGCCATATATTGTCTAACATCCACAATAAACAATAATTTTGAAGAAGGGAACGTTGCTAGTCAATTTTTAGATTTGACAAAAGCTTTCGATTGTGTATCGCACGAAATTCTTATACATAAGCTACATAATTATGGTTTTTCATCGTGCAATTCGGATTTATTGATATCATGTATGAGTAATAGATTACAGTATGTTATAATAATGTGAAATAATCCACAAAGAATATTGAACATGGAGTTTCACAAGGTTCCATATTGGGTCCGTTATTGTTTCTGATATATATTAATGATTTTCCTAATTGTTTACCTCATGATACTAAAAGTATATTCTTTGCTGATGATACCAATATAACTAGAACCAACTTAAACTTTGAACAGTTAATGACATCAACTTATGACCAACATGCATCGGTAGAAAACTGGTTTACTAGTAATCAACTCAGTTTGAATCGAAACTATGATTTTTAGTTTCCGGAATGTGGAAAACTGGGATAATCCAGCACATGTAAAATTCTTGGGAGTTCATCATAGTTTATCATGACTATATCCATTCCATCATAACATATGCTATTTTAGTATGAGGTCATGCCCCCTCTATGAGAAAAGTTTTTACTTTTACTTTTACTTTTACTTAGAGAGCAGTTTTTCAAGTTGAACATACGAACTGTACCCTGTGCATATATACTTCAGTGTCTTATTTATGTCAAAAAACATATACATAACTTCGAAATTGAAGTGAGACTTACATACTTATGTAATAAATTTCTAAGATTCAGTAAAAACGCGGGTCGGTACTAATTATTTGGCCATCAAATTTTTTAACATAATACCTCACTAAATTCAAATTCTTAATGACAATAATTTTAAATCAAGGATAAAAAAATACTTAATAAAAAATGCCTTTTATAGCTTTGATGATTTTATTGACAGTAATGTAGCTCGAATATGAATGTTACCATTAATATTTGTGTGTCGTTCATCCTATTTATTTTTAAAAATATTTCTAAAATTTGCACCTGTTCTTATGTCGAATTTTCTGTTATGTATCTCTTGTAACACAAAATTTATCTAGTTCACATATTTACTTGAAAAAAAAAATAATAGTAAGAAAGCAATATAATATATTTGTTAATAAAGATACTTCTTGAAATTGCTTTAAATCCAGAATGGTTCGTAGTCATGCCATTATATACCAACTTCATCATGCTGGATAAACGTATATTTTATTAAAAGCTGGACCTGCCCAATTTTTTCGTCAACGTTTCCAATTTTATAAACAACTAGGTACTGGGAAATTAGTATATCTGTTATCTGTCTATCTATACAAATTAATTTTTTGTAAGTATAATGCAAGTATTCAAATATTTCTTTTCTTTCTGTTCTTTTCTTTTTGAATAACTTGTTACCTATTGTTTATGAGAATCTACATGCTAGGTATTCTTGTTTTCAATACTACATTAATTCTATTTTATTTGCTCTAATAATTTTTAAACTTATACATGTATAAATACCGAGACTTGAAGAATATGTTAATTTCTTGATACTATTATAGATTATGCAAAGATAATACAGACCATTTTCGTTTTCGGAAGAAACATGCAAATTTTAATGAGAAACAAAATAATTATATTATTATTTTTTTCTAAAATTCATCTGTTGGTTCCCATACTTCTCTAATGCATGTTATTTATTGTTTTTTATTTCTCATTCATATCCACTTGTTACAATATATATGTAAAAATGTGCACTGTTTCGTATAAAACTGATTGAAGTGTTTGATTAATTCTAGATTAGTTGCATGTAGGAAGTTTGTATGAAATCATCTTTTATATAGAATACTAATGAAGAATATTGTGGGGATTTTGTTTTGTTATCAACGTGTCAATATCAATGATCTAAGAATGTTTTCCACGAAAAAAACTACTAAGACCTTTTAATTATTTAACTGACAAATTGTTTCGTCACAATTGGTAGTATGTACTAAATTCTAATGTAATATTTAAATCAAACTTAATTAATCAGTTTTTGATTTTAGCTACCTAAATTAAATTCAAAGCCAAAAAATCAAGGGCTTTAATTCCCTTGGGAACATTTAGGGATCTGTGTTTTTACAACCTTTTTCTTATTTTAAATTGTTCTATCTAGTGACAAAGTTTTGTAGGATAACTATGGTACACCTGATTTTCGGAAGTTATAAAAACAGTATCATTTATTTAGTGTATATATATACTTTTTGTATATAAGCCAAAGTTGACAACTTATGAATTGAGGTACTTCTTCATTTTTTCATATGCATACATTACTTTTTCAAACTTTTTTTCTTCAAATAATGTATACCTATAACACAGTCAATTTATTAGATATTATTATGTTGTAAATGGTGTAAAATATGCATGTTTTTAGTGGAAGTAGAAGAATATGAATAACTTCTAGAAACCACGTTGCTCTAAAACAATGTTCTATTAAATTTTCTGAACCATTACATTTACAATTATGTACAGTGTGTCTCAAACTTGATAGTACCCAATTTTTTCCCTATTAAAAAGCTCTCTTTTTTCTAATAAACTTTTATTAGAGAAATTTTTCTGTATTACTTCCCATTTAAAAGTTATAAGCAATATCGTCTTAAAGTATCTCAAAAGAAATACCACCTAAAAATCACATTAGCCGTGGAAGGATCAAGTAGTCTTTAGAAAATAATTTGAATGTTCGTTGTTTAAAGTGCATATATGTCACAAAATACTTGTCATTAATTAATACGAACATTAAACGTATAATAGTCCAATTAACTAAGCCTTTAAATCGAAATTTTGTCAACTTGGCTGAATTTTTGATATGAGTTAGTTTAAGGTATATTATAACAATAAGTGAGAGTAATTTTTTGTTCAACCCCCGGCCAAGGGTGGAAAAAGATAAAACAAAGGGCTTTTTCAAGATAACTCAAAAAGGGTAAGAGCTAGAAAAAAAAGTTTTTCATGAAAGTTGTAAAGCAGACAATTCTACATAAAAATGGTCTCTTAGCTTTTTCTTGTACTATTAAAATTAACAGAGTTAGGGAGGCTAGAAGTTAAGGGAAGATTTCAGAAATTTAATTTTGTTAAATCATTAAAATTAACGATTAAAAATTTGATTTTTTGTTATAACTTTCTTATTAAAAATTAAAAAATATATCTATTTCTCTGAAAAGAAAAGTTACATATTTTAGAGCAGATTGAAAAAAAAAATTACAAAATTCAATCATTTTTCTGTTTGTTATGATTTTTTTTAAATTTCTGAAATCTTCCCTTAACTTCTAGCCTCCCTAACTCTGTTAATTGTAATAGTACAAGAAAAAGTTAAGAGGCCATTTTTATGTAGAATTGTCTGCTTTACAACTTTCATGAGAAACTTTTTTTTCTAGCACTTACCCTTTTTGAGTTATCTTGAAAAAGCCCTTTGTTTTATCTTTTTCCACCCTTGGCCGGGGGTTGAACAAAAAATTACTCTCACTTAGTGTTATAATATACCTTAAACTAACTCATATCAAAAATTCAGCCAAGTTGGCAAAATTTCGATTTAAAGGCTTAGTTAATTGGACTAATAACTTTTGTGCTTACAAAATGTTTTCTCATTCAGAAAAAGTTGATATGTTGCTAATTTACGGCGAGTCAAAAAAAAATTCAAGAGCTGTAGAGTTATATCGAGAAAGGTATCCAGAGCGCCTCATCCCTGATCATAGAAACTTTATAAGATTGAAGGTGACTTTGCGACGAAATGGAGGTGCATTTTCTGTTCGGAAAAATCAAATAATTGACCGAAGGGTAAGAAACAATGTTAATACAGCTAGACTGTTATAGTATTTCGAACAAAATTCACGAAATTCTATAAGGCAGGCTAGTCAGGAACTGAATTTGAATAAATCAGCCGTTCAACGAATTTTAAAAACCAGTGGGTATCATGACTACAAAACTCACAATTTGTAGTATTTGCCTAAGCGTCACATTGAAAACATACTTAATTTTATAGCTCAAATTGTAGTAAATGTAGAAACTGTTAATCAAAATCTTTTTCGGCACGTTCTTTGGACGGACGAAAGTCGGTTTGTCAGTAACGATTTGACAAACAGGCGCAACGAACACTACTAAATCCAGTCTAAAACCAAGGCCATTTTGGTGTAAATGTATGGTGCGGCATCATCAGTAGGCATTTAATTGGGCCTTATTTTTATGAACATACATTGAACAGCGTAATTTATCTACATTTCCTACAAGAACTTCCTGCACTTCTGGAGAATGTGCCTTCGCAGCTAAGAAGAAACCTATGGTTTCAGCACGACGGGGCTCCATTCCATAAGGCGAGGATTGTGCAGCAATATATATCACCTTCCCAGAAAAATGGATTGAGTTTAGTGGACCTACTCAGTGGCCCAAAAAGTCACCAGATGTAACCCCCTTGATATTTTTTAAAGTTTTAAAAAATAAAGTTTACAAAACACCTTCGCAAGATATTAATCATTTGAAAGAAAAAATCATAAACGCTTGAAATTAGTCAAACAGCGAAATGTTAATAAACGCAGCCTACAAAGAAGTCAGGCGAAGATTGGATATGTATCATGAAATGAGAGGAGGTCATATAGAGAATAGATTGTAATATGTATGTAGTATGCGTTTGCCTCATTTTTTAAGGTTAGTTATTGTTATCATCACCTTTTGTTTTAACTATATTAAAGAATTATCGAGTTTAATCCGTTTATTTATTCTTAATAACATGCACTTTAAAAAACGAACTATTTTCCAATAACTATTTGATCCTTCCACTGCTAATGTGGGTTTTAGGTCATATATCTTTTGACTCTTTAATACAGAAAAATTTCTCTAATAAAAGTTTATTAGAAAAAAGAAAGCTTTTTAACGGGAAAAGAAATTGAGTATGTTTCTGAAAAAAATATAATTGATGATTGATTGATTAGTTGTTTCTGTCAAACCCCAAAGATAATACTTTCTATTGAAAATGGAGCCCATTTAATACCATGTGTCCCAAATTTTATTTAAATTTTTTGTATCCTCCATATTGTCGAGTTTGGGACACCCTGTATATTGCATTAAATGAAATCAGTCAAGTCAATTCAGTTAGTTAAGAGTTCAATTTTTTTGTGATCTTCCAGGGTTTTCAGCGAACTAATAATGATCTGAACGAAAACGCACTGCGAGAAAAATAATTCTTTTACTTGCGCGCAAAACTTATCAAGTCCACTGTAACTGATTTGAAAGAAATTATAAAATAATTTATATTTAACATAAGAAATTATATAGGTAGGATATATTTTCATAGTAAGTAGGTATATGGGAATGAAATAAACTTATCAACAAAATATTATCAGCAGTATAATCTTAGTTTGGATTTTATCTTAAAAAAATTCTTTGGACATGTGAACTTTTAGTAAAGAAAGTATGGATTTGCAAAGTCCGATTTACCTACTAGGATTATAAAAGACTACTTAGATAATTTTTGCTTCAAAACTATCAAGGACTAGTTGTAGATCACCTTTGTGGGCTAATTTTTTATATCAACTTATTTTTCTTGATTTTGGACTTGTTGAGTTGTGGGTACACATGTACGTCAAGAGCGCCAGAAGGACGCCGCCGGACGCACCAGCATTCCAGGAAGGGTCTACGGTGGATTGGCGCAGGTGACCAGATGCATACTCATATACCTACGACCGACTCCACACACAGAGACTCTCCAACGAACACTCGCCCCGTCAACACGTCTTTTCCATAAACTTAGTTTTTATTAAAATGCTTTATTATTACCGTTGAGAGAGCGTTTTATTTTTGCTGTATAGCGAAAGCAACCCTCAGAGTTTTGCGCGCAAGCTACAGAATTATTTACTGTGACATGTAATAGTAAATTCAAGTTTTCAACCGTTGACTTTGACCTTATTCGTAGTAAAATTTAATTGTCAAGGAACAGAACGACACGTGTCAAGCTTCGGAAAGCATAAGCCACTACACACCAGTGGCGGTTTTACCATAAGAGCTGCGGAGCTGCAGTACACATAAAATTTTATGTATTTAATCATATTAAATATCAACAAAATATTTAAAGCATCCAAATGTACTCGCGCTAAAATAAATCTAGGAGCTTATATTATTATTTATTGCGACGCGAGCTACGCTCCTTAATATATGCAACCTTATATACAAAATGTGTGCACAACGAACGATTAGATGCGTCCTTTGTTTTTATTGGCTAGTCAGGCACGTGACCCAGTACACGAAGACAGGGGCTTTTGTGGCTGCAACAGCGCCAGCCACTGCTGCAGTAAATGCAGTAATATTTCGTACGTGGTATGTGGTGGTTTATTTCTGCGAGCGGCACGTGTGAATATTTTCGTTTAGGCGTCTACGGATATTATAGTTATTAAAATGAATAGCGTTTCTTAAAAAAAAAAACTTTATTTGGTTCTCTGCCTTATGAGGAT
Organism: Anoplophora glabripennis; assembly: GCF_000390285.2. Taxonomy (NCBI): domain Eukaryota; kingdom Metazoa; phylum Arthropoda; class Insecta; order Coleoptera; family Cerambycidae; genus Anoplophora; species Anoplophora glabripennis. The sequence continues at coordinate 426,417 of NW_019416336.1, read as the reverse complement.
AAACTAAAAATAAAAGAATTAGGTGGGCCAACACTACAATTAAATTTTGAAGTTAGTGGAACAAGCCGATGTAAAAGTTATAAAGGACAATTTAACAATAATATATATACAAAAGCAGAGTGGATGTGCGGGTGTGATTTAAAAAATACACTGTTTTGTTTTCCGTGCTTACTTTTCGGTGGGGATAAAGCATGGACAATATACAGTGTGAAAGATTTAAGTTAAGGTAAAATAAACATAAGGAGTCAGTTAGATTCTGCATATTGGGATAATATACGGAAACACAATGAACAGGTCACGAAAAATCGTTATGTATTATCTAAAATCATAGATTGCATAAAATTTTGCGGAGCTTTCGAATTAGCACTTCGCGGACACGACGAGACAGAAAATTCGGACAACCCTGATGTGTTTCGTGGACTCATAAATTTTAGTGTAGATCTTGACGACATTTTAAAAGAACATCTAGCCACATTGGTATGACCGGGATTTTCTGTGATTGTACCGGGAATTAGCTGTATGGTCCCGGATTTCGGATTTGCACGTATAACTCCCGGAATATAATATAATGTACATATATATAAAAAAAGATAAAGAAAAAATCATAACACGCCGAGGAAAATTAAAATTCGTTGAATCGTTGGTAAATTTCACAAACGATTTTTTGTTTATAAACAATATTCAATAATTTAATAAAATATATTTAGTTTATTCCAATTTATTTATACCCTCAGTAGGTAATTCGTGAATAGATATTTCAAAAAGGTATCAATTTCAAAAATCGTTCTTGTGAAAATCTATATTTTTTTTATAAATTAATTGTTCCTTGAAATTCAGAAGTGCCAGGAAAACGCGTGACCTTGAAAATTTTATAATTTTTCGCCTGCGGCGCCATTTAGAGACTCCGGGCACTTAATATCCCGGAATTCAATTCAACAAATGTAACAACCCTAAGTAGAACACATTCAATCAATGTTCACGCGCCGCCACTGCTACACACATATATAAATACCAGTCAGAGGACTTAATCACCAGTTTTTAAGTTTCTTCTGAAAAAGAGAGCGAGTGATACTTCTTTCGAAACGTCAAGAAGCCTAAATCCATGACGTGGAAACCAATAAACGTTTTATATCTCAAATAATTTTATTTCAGTCGTTATTTCTTCCAAAACCTTGCAAAAAAAAATGCAGAAGCCCGTATAAAACTAGAAATAATTCTGAAAATGAGACTCTAGTTGTTAATATCATACATAAAACACGCCATGAGAGGAAATTATAGGAACGGCGGGGCATAAAACAGATATAATCATCCTGTATAGTGCACACTGCGCCAGCCCATTATCTTAATTTAGGATACGATAATACCGTTATAAATCAGATTAATTGTATTGTTCGTGATATAATTTTTCGGGGCCCCTCCTTTTTCTAATTTAGTCCCACTGAACTTTTTTCCTTTAGGAGCCGTGTTTGTCTCAGAAGGGGTTAATTGTCCGGTCCATATATCATGCCGCAGCCACCTACAGGCCTACAGGCTGTGAGGAGCCGTGACATAATTTCTCGGGGTAAACCGATATATTCCCTTTAGTTAATCCGCATAATTCATTGTAAATTCCTGCCCTGGTCAGCCTAGTGCGATCAACATGCATGATGTCATAAGCAGCTGATCATTTTTCAAAGTTAAATTTTGTACAAGACCTTACTTTCGGTGCACGCCCACCGGGTTTTTTGTTATTTATGAATGAAATCGTCCGACTTTTCTCGGTTTAATTTACATTTGTATGCTGATAGTGATCGGTATCATTATTAAATGTCAAGCGGTAATTTAACTTTTCTGTTTTGTATACGTAAAATAAATAATTCAAAATTCGGTAGCTCTGTTCAGATGGATGAGATTATAGTAATGTACCTTCGCCGGGATCAAATTAATTATTCTCACCTGCGCTTGTGTTGAAAGGTCATTAGGGAACTGGATTTTGGTACGGTAATCGTCGCTATAGTGTTATTCTATCGAACTTATCGTCGCTAGGAACCATTAATTCATAATATGATCCTTCAAAAACGTGTCCATAGACTTTAACGGTTTAACGATTGTCAATATGTTTTCGGTATAATTTAAAATAAATGATAATACTGCGTATCAGAAAATAAATAATGGAAAAAGGTGGCACAAAAATATACCGGGTGATTCAGTTTGATATTCGCGACCTCGTATCTCTTTTGTTATATCAAATAGCTATAACAAACCCTATATATTTTTAAATCGCCGCTCAAACTCTATCAAATGACATTGTTAGACCGTCTCCATAGTAACATATGTTAAAATTGCTATAGTCAACTGTTTTTGTTCAAATGGCACATTAGATATTTTTTATCAATTCTGGACGATATTTTTTTTCTGCATTCAACTATATAAAGAAGTCTATAGTTTCATTAGAAATATTGCTAGAAAAACAGCAAAAAAGATTAACCTTACTTTTAGCAGCTTTATTCTGAAAAATGATAGCCAGCTGCGAAAACAAGTTACTATGTTGTTTNTTTACATAATCAGTCTTTTATCTTTCGCCGGTTCGTCAACGAATACCCGCCGATCGAAGCAATAAATTCGCGTCCTATTTAACTCGCACACGGCCGTAAAATTCAGAAGTTACCCAGCCCCGACCGCGGCCGCTGTTTCCGCAGCATCAGGGGGGAGATTTAACGATTTCAAGGAGGAAATGGAGACAGCCTGTCTGGCGCCACTCGTTACAACCGAACCTATTTGTTGATAGTTTTTGCTAGTCTGCAGAACTTCGGCGCCAGCGGATCCGCCGCTGCTGCGGGGGCTGATCAGCCGAACAGGAGACGGTTCCGGCGGATACATTTCAACCCGCGAATATCAGCAACTCCCTAGACAAATATAGACTGAACCGTAATGTATAACTACGTAGGAGATAGATCTCCGGATCTCATTCCTATAGATTTCTTTCTTTGGCCTTACCTAAAAGAAAAAGTTTACTCTTCGCCTATATTGAAGATATTAAAAACAGAATAAGAGTAGAATGTGTTTGTAGAGAGGGAGTGATAAACAGAGCTATTCTGTGTTTGGAAGCAAATGGGGGTCATTTTGAACATTCGAAATAAGTATTGTTTTAAATTATTATATTATTATTGTATTAAAAATAAAATATGTTACTTTAACAAACATAGTGACTTGTTTTCGCAGTTGGCTATCATTTTTCAGAATAAAGCTACGAAAAGTAGGGTGCATCTTTTTTGCTGTTTTTCTAGCAATATTTCTAATGGAACTATAGACTTCCTTACATAGTTGAACGCAGAAAAAATATCTTCCAGAATTGAAAAAAAAAATATATAGTGCCATTTGAACAAAAACAGTTGACTATAGCTATTTTGACATATGTTACCATGGAGACGATTTAATAATGTCATTTGATAAAGTTTGAGCGGCGATTTAAAAATATATAGGCTTTGTTATAGCTATTTGTTAAAATAAAAGAGATACAGGGCCGCGAATACCAAACTGAATCACCCGGTATAGGAGGTTACAACAAAATTGTACTTGAAACACACTCATCACACTGTATAAAAATCGGTGTGTGTGAAATCAATAAAAGTTCGGAGTGAATCCATTGGGTGAAATCCAACAATTGATACATTATTGAGTGAAATTTTTTTACACTGTAGTAGTAGTAGTTTTTTGTGTGTGGTTTCTGTCATTTAACAATTTTGACATACTTATACAACACTTCACATACTAGTTCAATTTTATATACTGGTTGAATCACTTAATGTTACTAAATACTATGAATATCACTGCGAACATCTTCCATTTTCCTGAATTAGCTTACACAATTTCAAATTACACAGAAAACTAAACCGTCGCTAGTTATTCTTCAGATTAAGATTTGCACTGAGTGAGTTGCCATCAATACAAAGTGAAATTTATGTTAGGTATATTTTCTTCACCGATGGAGGTTATTGAGTCCATTACTGAATATTATATTTCTAATAATTATTACTTGTCATCGTTTTTCTTTCTATTAGTTGTAACATTAAGAAAATCCTATTTCTAGTGATTTTGGGGTCTTTGATTAGATTGGACCTTAGAATCGCGGTTCGGGTATTCTACGGTTACTGGGTTGGCAATGGGGAGGAAAATAACGAACCTCTACATTTTGTCTTTTATAATACTTTAACTAAGTTTTCCAAGGCACACAAGAAAGGGACTGAATCTGCGTGTGTGGGTGGCAAATCAATATGGTTTTCAAAGGCGAAAAGGAGAATTTGTAACAGTGACTTGGTACAGTGTTGTTGATATGTTCATAAAGTACATAAAGGGGTAGCTGTAATGTTTTCGTAGGTTTTCAGAGTTGTTTTGTGATCCTGGAAGGAGCTGATGGAAATGTATACAGGGTGGTATCTTTTATCGTTTTCGAGCTTCAACGCGATTTTTATATTTAACATAACTACATATCATCGTATGTTTAAATATTCTACATCAGGCAATTTTTTTTAAATACATGCTATGACATAAACAATTTTGAGTTTATTTCACTAATTGTAAGTTGTCAGTTAAGTTCTCATTTGTCAGTCTTTGTATAAATGCATAAAAGAATTAATTTTTATAATTAGTGCACGGTAAAAAAATTTCACTCAAATTTCACTCAATTTTACTCAATAATGTGTCAATTTCTGTCCACACCCGATTGAGTCAAATGAGTGAATCTATTGCATCAGAAATGAGTGAGCTTTACTCAACTCCGAGTTACTGCTAACAACTGAATGACATTTGACTTTATTTTGAGTATATAAAACCAATTTAGAGTCGACTTTTTCTCAAATAAATTTAAATTTAATTTTTATTGAGTCATTTTATAATCAGACTTGGTTTTTAATTTACTAAATATTTAGTGTAAAAATAAATCACTCATAAATGATTAATTAGGATAAAGTGTTAGTGTTAAAATTAATTCACAACAGGGGGGCCTGTCCTGGAAATTGATACATTATTGGATACGAGTGACCAATAAAAACGGGACAAATCAGAAAATTTACCTTGTACCGGAAAATAACAGAGCATCGTTGAGAGGTAAACAAGTGGAAAAGGGAGGTTGGTCCGAGACACTGGGGTGCATGTTGTCCTGTGGCTCCCGAAAATAACATCAAAACACCAGGAAGCAATCCACTCAGACCCAACAGCCATCTTCAGTGAACAAGTACAGCTGACAAACCACAACTAATGTGAGGTTAGAGTGACGATCGAAAATTCAGATGCAGACAGAAATAAACTTAAGTCGAGTTGCATAAGCATAAGCGTATTCTCCAAAAACATAAAGTAAAGTGTTGCGAATTTGAACTAAAAACTGTTTGTGAAATAGAAAACTTCAGTTAAAACCATAAACAATTTCAGTGGGTAAAAATAAAAATGACATTTTTGAACATTTCCTAGTTTAAGGATTATTTTAGTTTCGATGTTCGTAATATAAGTTAATTTGTTTCGTAGAACTTTTAAAACATTAATTGGTTAACCAAATACTTTTCATATCATTTTAGATAGAGTTAAGGAATTTCTCCGATATTTAGTCATGTAAAAGTCTATAAAAAAAATCTAGTTTCTGTGTTTATCACCATATTGTTCGGAATTTCATAATTAATACTTAATAAATGTCATATTGTGAAAATAGTTAAAAATTTTGCTTTTATTCAATGCTTCTTACCCAAAATGAATAGTAAAGGTAAAGTTAAAATCACATAGAACCGCTTCTCTGAGGTAAGGACTCATGCTGTTAATCGAACAAGTGTTTTTGAGGGACAGTGTAGAAATTATCAATAAACATTCCTACCTACACTGTAAAAAAAGAACCTACACTGTTGACATTATTCATGCAAGGTAAAGCTGCCGGAGGAGACTTTAGCAAAACGAAGGTAAGAAAGTACAATTCGTCTATATTTGTCATTGTAATTATTAAATTTTATTAAGAGAACCTACATTCAATGAAAATTTTGATTTAAATACACACAAATAACATTCTACACAACAAAAGGCGCCCAAACGAATATTCAAAATTACACAAATAATATTTAATCATTACACACAAAAATTACTTACACAAAATACAAAATTAAAATTAAAATATAAAAATAAATAAAAATTATTATTATAATAATAATACATAAATATGGAATATCGGTTGTAATTTGAAAACCAAAGAATGTATAATAGTTAAATACACNTATATATACATATACAGTGTTGAAATTAATTTACTGTCCTGGGTGAGACTCGCCAGCTCAGCTCAGAACCGCCGCGCGCCGCCGCCGGCTAAGGCTTGTTCTCCTGGCGATCACGCTTTTCTGGAGCATCTAATGGGCCCCTGTCAACTGTGGTCGAGATTACAGAAGCAATATTTAAGTGGTGCCATCTTCACGGCGTCATTCAAATTACTCGAAATTAATATACATTTAAGCTCGCTCAGTAATGCGGACATTTACTCTGATTTAGGTACAAGTGTACCAAATACGAGTTTACTTTAAGAATTTATTTAAGGAGTACCTATATTTGAGTGAAAGTACTCAGTTTTAGTTTAAATATAATCATATATTATACTATAATTACTTACGTATAATATATATTTATATCGATCAGTTCCTTTAATTGGGACTTAAAATATTGTCTCTAAAGCAGATCTGTGTAGAGACCACTTAGGCAGCTTAGTAGTTTATGATGTTAATACAATAATATTTAAATTAAAATTGCAAAACCACTGCAGACATTAATGAAGTGGAAGCAGCGGGGGCTGTTGCGGGGGGCTCTAGGGCGCCACCCCCTTGGAAATTAATATAATAATAGTTAAATTTAAATCATATTAGAGAAAAAGTCAACTCTTAATTGGTTTTACATACTCAGAATTAGCGTCAAAAGTCAGTCATTTGATAGTTAACAGAAGCTTGGATTTGAGTAAAATTCACTACCTTCTGTTTTACTCATAAAATTTTTGTTGTACTCATACTAATAGAGTGAAAATTTCACCCAATCATTGAATTTGAGTGAATTTTTTTACAGTATATGATTATAATCACTGTTATATTCGAGGGTAAATATCAGTTTTAGCTTAAATATTGTCATAAAGTAAAATTGTCAAAATGCTCAATATCTACTGAGTGTTTTTCACGCTCACCAGTTATTTACTGTGTATGAACTGAAATATCAGAGAATTAAATATTAAATATATTCTGTTTATGTTAGTCCCATTGACACTAATATTCAAAAAAATGTAAACCCTTTCTGCTGATAGCGGGATATGCTCTACACAATGACACATTCTTTTTAAAATTGTGATTCGGTAACCCGTTGTTTTCACTTTGCTATGAAACGCATTTAAACTGGGTTTACTTAAGCTACAGTTACAATACCAGCTATGCGTTAAATTCAAAAAGGTGCAAATACGAACAAGAAATGTAAATAATGACGGCACGGTGTTTAAAACATTCGGGGGTTAAGAACAATCCCGGTAATGCGGTTAGATCCCTTAAGTAAATACAGGTCTAACAAACCGCAACACATTTTATTTTTACTATATGATATTTTCGGATGTTTATAGTACGTGTGATTTACCTCGGATTTGGGATCTGCAGATGTGCCTTTGTTATTTCTTGTGCAAACAAATTGACAGACGGACCCTCGCCGTGGCTGTTTTGGAGCTTCAGAAATGAGAATTAGGTATGCAATAGAATAACATAACCTTTACGTAGCACCGATGACGTAAAGGAATTTAAAGTAGTACATCTTTAGATTCTTGGAATTCTCCATATTAGGCAACAATCTATGAGTTAAAAGTAATTTCTGGATTATACAGGGTCTAATATTTGAAAGGAATTCGTTCAGTTCTGATAATATCGATGGTACAAAATAGTGTTTCAAATAAAGTTTAGATAAAATTAATTTTATCACATTTCAAAGTTATTTTCAATCGTACAGGTTGTCCCATTTCTTATAGAGGTTACTTAACCTAATAAACCAATAACCATTTCGTTGTTATTCAGGTTTTTTTTTCAAAAGAACTCGTGCTTGCAACATTCTCAAAAAATATGAATTTTTTGTCTATTCTCTATTACTTTCATTAAAATTATGGCTTTTGACAAGAAATATACTTGCATATTTTACTACTGTTATAACTAATTTTCTAATATTTGGGAGAATTTTACGTTAATCGATGCCGAAATATTATTTTTACAATACATTTTAGGTAATTATAAAAATTCCATTGTTAACCATTTTAACATGTCAACAGCAAATATCTAAAAAATTATAAATAAAAAAAATTGATGTGAACATATCTTTAAAAAATTAAAACGAAATAAATGTGCATCTTTTTCTATTGGACTTAGTATAGAGGTCTTGTTTAAAAAAAACTAAATACTCCTTATTGAAATTGGAAATGTATTACGTAGGTTAGAAAATAGGCTATTCTCATGCTTGAACAAATAGTAACAGTGGTATCTTGTCATGTGTTTAGTTTTAGAGATAATTGATATTTTCGAGGATGCTGTAATTTTCTGAAAAACATTATCTACGTTCTAAATTCAACAAAAAATTCAATAATTTCAATACAAAAATAAGACATTTTCCATAAGAAAAGGGACATATTGCATAATTAAATATAAATTTAAAATGCAAAAAAGTAGATTTGATGTAACTTTTATTTGAAAGATTTTGTTTGTGGAAAAAGAACTCATCTAAGAAGGAACACCCCGTATATATCCTTTATATTACTGAAACGCTTTTCCCAAAAAATGGTTTTGTTATTGTTTTCAAAAATTGATAATATCTCCGAAACAAATTGCGGTAAAATTATATTTTCTATCCTTAAAATGGAATATTGTATCTATTTTCTATAGTTTCTGTGTATATAAGTAAAATGTTAAACTGTTAATAATAATTTCTCTTAACTTTCTTTTATATCTAGACTATTCTAGACTGTATCAGAAAACCTGAATATCTAGAATGTTTTACACTGTAAAAAAATTTCACTCAAATTTCACTCAATTTCACTAAATAATTATCAATTTCTGTTCACACCCGATTGAGAGAAATTTTCACTATTAATATGGGTATAACTACAAACTATTGCATCAGAAATGAGTGAGTTTTACTCAAATCCGTGTTGCTGCTAACTATCAATTGAGTGACTTTTGACTCTATTCTGAGTATACAGGGTGTATCTAAATAACACCGAAAAAATTCAAGGGGCGATTCTCCGATGAAAATTAATAGGGGTCTTTGGTATAAAATTTTTTGAAAAAACCCTTTCCTGAAAAGTTACGCCCCTCCTAAAATTACAAAAAGAAATTGGTTTTCTTTTTTATCTTCCACGTACATCAAGCTAAAGAAACCAAACTTGGTGAACATTATCTGTCAATAAAACTACACTTTTTGAAATTTTTTCAACCCTGAACTATTTTTGTAAGGGGTTGAAATAATCAACCCCTATGACATTTTTTCTTATAATTTTTTTTTCGATAAAATTTTTTCCTTTTAAAAAATATGTCTAAAAAACCCCATTCATTTACTAACTTTTTGATCTCTTCAAGTTTCTTCGAAAAGTTAAGGATTTATGACAAAAAAAAAAAAATGTATTGCAATGTATTTTTAAAAAGATGAGCTGTTTAACGCGAGTGTATTTTGCCGAAAGATCTAGTGGCCTGTTCTTTACAATGGAATCCGTAGAAACAAATGTCAATGTCATTTATTGTTACTGTTTCTTACTATTTCACAAGTTTCATGATTTTGTGTAGAAAATATTAGTTAATAAACCGAAAATATGGTTAACTATTCGAATTTAGAAATGGCAGATATGCATTTTACATATGGGTATGCTAACGGTAATGCATTGGAAGCGCAAAGACTTTATGCTGAACAGTACCCAGAGCGTAGATTACCCCACCATACTACGTTCACAAATATTCACCAACGCTTGCGGGAACTTGGAAAATTTGAAAAGAGAAGTCATGACTGTGGCCGTAGCCGAGAAGTTAGAACTGAAGCTGTCGATGAAGCCGTACTTAATTTAATTGAGGAATCCCCAGAAACTAGTACCAGGAAAATAGCTCGTGTCCTAAATGTAAGCCATTCGGTAGTTTTTAGAATTTTAAAAGAACAACAGTTATATCCCTATCATCTCCAACGGGTGCAGTCGTTACTGATTCGAGATTTTTTACCACGTGTGGTTTTTTGTCAATGGCTTATTAATATGATCGGCCAAGCGCCGCAGTTCTTAAGAAATATTTTATTTACTGACGAGGCGAATTTCTCAAGAGACTGTATTAGAAATTTTCGTAACAATCATATTTGGGCTGAGGAAAATCCTCATGACTTTTTTGAAGGAAATCATCAGTATCAATTTTCATTAAATGTGTGGCTCGGAATTATCGACGATCATTTAATTGGTCCCTATTTTCTTCCACGACGATTAGATGGTGACTCATATTGTCATCTTCTCGAAGAATTACCTATTATTCTTGAAGAAGTTCCCATTCAAATTAGGCAACGTTTATGGTTTATGCACGACGGTGCACCAGCCCACTTTAGTATACGTGCAAGACGTCACTTGGATGAGGTGTATGCCAATCGATGGATAGGTCGAGGAGGATATGTAAATTGGCCAGCCCGCTCCCCTGACCTTAATCCTTTGGATTTTTGCATATGGGGATATCTGAAATCTTTGATCTACTCAAGGCCAGTTGAAGATATCAATGATTTGCGAAACCGCATTGTAGCAGGGTGTGAAACGATAAAAAATTCACCAGGAATATTTGAACGCATACGCAATTCTATGAGAACAAGAGTAGATGCTTGTATTGAAGCTGAAGGCAATCATTTTCAACATTTTTTGTAGATTGTATTGTCAATATCCGACAGATTTTTATTTTTTGTTACTGTTATAACATTATTCATCATTTGTTCACTTTTAGTCTAAGTTCCAAACTTCTTAGCCTAGTAGAATCATAGGTCAACTATTTGGTTGAGTGTTTTTTAATAAAATGTTATTTAATATGACAATAAATGACATTGACATTTGTTTCTACGGATTCCATTGTAAAGAACAGGCCACTAGATCTTTCGGCAAAATACACTCGCGTTAAACAGCTCATCTTTTTAAAAATACATTACAATACATTTATTTTTTTTTGTCATAAATCCTTAACTTTTCGAAGAAACTTGAAGAGATCAAAAAGTTAGTAAATGAATGGGGTTTTTTAGACATATTTTTTAAAAGGAAAAAATTTTATCGAAAAAAAAATTATAAGAAAAAATGTCATAGGGGTTGATTATTTCAACCCCTTACAAAAATAGTTCAGGGTTGAAAAAAATTCAAAAAGTGTAGTTTTATTGACAGATAATGTTCACCAAGTTTGGTTTCTTTAGCTTGATGTACGTGGAAGATAAAAAAGAAAAACAATTTTTTTTTGTAATTTTAGGAGGGGCGTAACTTTTCAGGGGAGGGTTTTTTCAAAAAATTTTATACCAAAGACCCCTATTAATTTTCATCGGAGAATCGCCCCTTGAATTTTTTCGGCGTTATTTAGATACACCCTGTATAAACCAATTTATAGTTGACTTTTTCTCTAATATGATTTAAATTGAACTATTATTGAGTGCTTCTTTACTCAGACTTGGTTTATATTCCCTTTAAATTTTAATTTAAATATCATCTTCGGAAGAATATATTGCCATAACCTATATTGTACGTTACAAATACGTAATTATAAATAACAATTTAACTATCCGTATATTTAAACAAATATTAATCGAGACTTAATATATTGTCTTTAATTGTAATTAAATCACTGCATTTAAATAAAATATTAACTAGAATAACCACATAAACCGACACTTGTCCAACTCCAAAGCACACCATACGCCATATTGCCATCCACCACGTCACGGTCACGAGAGAACCTAATGGGACAATGGGAACAGACAAAGACAATACATCTAGATATGAAAAAGGGTGGGATCACTCAGTAATGAGGGTACTTACTCTGATTTAGGCACAAGTGCACCAAATACGAGTTTACGTGAAGAATTTGTTTTATGAGTACCTATATTTGAGTGAAAGTACTCAGTTTTAGTTTAAATATAATCACAAATGAGTAATATTGAGTGAAAATGTACTCAATAATTTCACTCACACCGATTTTTTACAGTGTAGTATTATTGTGTTAGTATTAATTTCAACATATTGTAAATGATGTTTTTCATATATTTTTACAAAACACTGATTTTACTTCATTATTGCCGATTTCAAATATTATATTCTAAATCAAACAGCCTAATTTTTAAAAGACAGAAATGTTCGTCATAAATATTGAGATATTAGCTGTCTGTTATTTTTTCTCCGTTTGCCCGATCAAATACGTTATTTCGTTAAATTTATGCACGTATGTGCATCTAGTCATCAGAGTTAAGGTACGCCACTAATTCGTCAAATACGAAATAAATTAAAAACGTGTGGGGTTACAAAAAAAGTTCTTGGAATTGAACACTGCGGTTAACATTTGTCATTATATTGTTGTGCCAAAGGATAATCCACGTGAGTCGATCTATCATTTAAGGTTCAAACAACTGTCAGTTTAACTGAACTTTACATCCCTGAGGTTGGTTCTAAAGTGAGCTTACGCGTCTGAAAAACGTGTCAGAGGAACAGGGAACTATAATGTTTGCCGTTCTCACTACGCTCTGTTTACATATAGGCATGTATTATCCCCATATTTACTAGACGGATTTTCAGGCAAGTTTCTATTGTGGAAGGACACATCGTGGTTTTTGTGTCAGCGTTTTTATAATTAATATGGCGATGGGGATTAACGTTGTTCCCTGTTACACTTCGTGTTTTCGTATTCATAGAGGTACGGACACCAATTCTACGTTGTGTAGGCTTTAAACACTGCATCCAGAGAAAAAACATCAGAAGTTCATATTTCTTCGGATCCTAAAAACATGACATCAACGTTTTCGAAAACTGTACTAAACTGACAATAATTTTGATTTGATTAAACTGTTATTTGATTAACTGTTATTGTTACTGTTACAATTTTCTTCAGAATAGTAACCAGTGTTTTAGTATAGGCGAAACGGTACTAGAGAAGACAGAAAAGGTAGCGTTGAAATATGGCTTTCTTACATATACAGCTTTTTGTATACTCCATAAGACTTGCTTCTTTAAGCCCCCTCTTAAGGGGGTTCCCTGCCAAAAAACGTAGCACAATCAGATTCCACATGTCATAAAACCCCTGTGTACCAAATTTAGTGATTCTCGTACAACAGGGTTCTGAGATATAAAAAAAAGATTGTTCTTAGGGGCGGCTTCAGGGGGCTGTAACTCCAAAAGAGGGGGCCACTTGGCAAAAATAAAAAATACGGGTCCCCTAAATTTGTCTTAAGAATCTGTGACCAAATTTTGTTGCATGAATTTCGGGACACCCTGTATTTTGAAAAATGCGACAGTGATACCTTTATATGTATAAAAGGGGTAATGTCGAAAATGTTGTTAATTATAGACCTGTACCTATTCAGAGCGTGTCTTCTAAAACTTTTGAAAAAATCGTGAATTCTGGAATTGTCGACTTTTTAGATAAATTCATTATAATTAATAATTCTCAGCATGACTTTCGTGCAGGGAAATCGTCATTATCTGCTGCATGTTAGTTTATTGAAGAAATTTATATGCTATTGGATGATGGTTAACATATGACAGATTTGTTATGTGATTTATCTCGCGCATTCGATTGTTTAAACGTACAATTTATCAGATTGTTTAATCTGAGCTATCGGCAACTATTTCTTGATTGAGTGATAAATTATTATTATTAGGTATTATTATTTTTGGTCATTTTATTAAACAAAAATCATTGCTAAGTTTATCTAGACTGAGAGTTAAATTATTTGCTGAAAACCAATTTAGTGCTGTCTCGTTAGCAATCGAAATAGAGTTCATCAGGGGTTCCACGCTGATACTTATATCAAACAGAGTGATAACATCGGTAAAGAAAATGCATTAGCGAATTTTTTTGGCGACATAAAATGTACAAAATCAATTATATAAATTGAAAATAAAAGTGGTTCTAGTACGGAGCCCTGTTGTACTCCATACAGAATGAATTAAATGTCAGAGTTTTTACTATTAATTGAAACATATTGTTTACGATTTTTTAAATATGATTATCCACACCCCATAATATTCCAATTTCCAAATTAATATATCATGAGAACCGCAGTCGAAAGCCTCGACTAGATCACGCGCTGTAATAGCACAATGTGAACCTGCTTCAAGTCCTTCGGCAATACATTTTGTAAGTTTAAAGAGAGCATGGATAATAGAAAGGACAGTTTTAAAATCAAATTTACATATGTTTATTATTTCCAAAAAACTAGAGAGCCTTTGCTTTAGAATAACTCCTAATATTTTTCCAAAACAAGGAATGATAGAGAAAAATGTCCACTTTATTTGCACTCACGCTTTTCAAACAAAGGTACCATGCTACTTACGTTTTTAAAATGTAGTGAAAAGTTTCCATACAAAAATATATATTAATTAAAGATGTGACTAATCATATATCCGCTATATTTTCTATAATTTTACTATTTATGTCAAAGACATCCAGACAGTGAAAATTTTTGGCACCAAGAGTATCATTGAGAAACACTTCAACATATCCTTTACCTATAATGGAGTTAATGAGACTTTCGACAATATCACGAGAATATGTATTAAAATGATCAGCGAATAAACTGCTTTTAGGTTTACTTATATTATAATCCTTATTTCTTTCAAAATTACATAACCTCCAACCGTATATATTTATATTTGTTGATTTACCATTAAATTCACCATACTCATTTTTTCTTACTCTTTAAACTATCGTTAAACCAGGTTACTCTTGCTGAAATTGTTGTTTACTTTACATATACGAGGATACGTATGTTTATATGAAAAATTTACCACCATCACTCGCTTCTCCTCATTTGGAAAAACTTACTGACTCATGCTCCTTCAGGCCATAACATAGAATCCATAACTTTATTGGAATTGTTCTTGTAATTGTCACTTCAAGCGACGAATATAAATTCGGATATTTTGGAGTTATTGCTTCACAATTAGCATCTGGAAAGACACTTTTTTATAAGACTTGTAGGTCCCTAAAAGAGGTACCAATGTCCACTCTACAAACATGTATATCCTCTTCCATTTCCTTTTGTAACATGCTCTTCCGACAACTGTTTCTTATTATGTTTTTTGTAATTCTGTATCACTATTGAGATTAGTTTTGAGTCCGTTTATTTTTTTGTTTCTACAGTACTTTTCGAAGATATTCAATTTTAAAAAATGAATTTGTTCCTTTAATAATTTTATCATTCAATATATAAATAATTGCATTTCTGCTTAATTAGGTAAGATATATTTATTTTACTGTCGACTGAAACACTTTCTACAGCGTTTAAAAAAGCGTATTTAAAAAAGTTTTAACGACGTTTTCCTCATATTTACTACAAATAAATGACGAGAGCACATTTCGTGTTGATACAGCGTCAGCCATAGTGAGCATAACATTTCCGGGACTTAAATCTGAAAAATTATTGGCCAAAATTCCATTTTATAACCTTTATGTTTCAGTTTGCTGTTGAGCGAAATAGGTATCGAGTTTTACTTCCTAAATAAGTGAGCAAATATAACAAATTGCTCCGTCTTAAACAAGTTCCGAAATAAAAAACCACGAATAAACAATTGGTACTAAATCAGGTATATATAACCATAACATGTTTCAGCGTTCACGACTGGAACCCAAACAACAATAAGGCAATAGAAGATATGACATAGACAAGCTAATATGACAAAGTCCGCCTCATAAGTTTATCACGGGAACAATAGAATTAAATTCCGAGGGAATACAAATGCTTAATCCATAATATTAAATCTGTCCACTATTGTCTAATTGCGATGAACGGCGATCACCCGATAGCCGGGCTCGATTCCGTTCCACCGCGGTGAATTATTCATGCGAGGACTGTCAGGAGCAGATCCGTATTATTTGTTTAACATACAGGGTGTTCCGTCTCATTGTACATGTAGATTAGCGGGACACCGGCATTATGAGGCAAGATAATGTAAATGCATGAGGTTAGAATTCACCACGTCCCAAGCTATGTCTGCCATTCAATTAAGTCCGCTAAGTATAGTCGTTAGAATCTGCATGTACTACTAAACCCTATGGTAAGTAAAGTTATACACACTATTTCAAGTGTGGTAAATTGTAAATTACCGCATGCCGTGCGGTAATGTAAAAAATAAAATAACACAAAAACATCACGAAATTAATATATTTATTGAAGAATAGTAACGAAAATAAAAAATCTTAAAACATATCAAAGTCTTTGTCTATAGGTACACCTATTTTAGTTGAATTATTATGGTCCATTCCTTTTTGCACCACGCTCTAGACTTTTTCGACAGTAAATCTTCTGTTGTGCTTTCACTATTTCTAATATCTCCCCTTCAGAATTGTCCAAATCCATTGTTTCCAGAATTACGCACAAGACACAGTAAAAAACACAAACAATATGACGGCGTATTTTTATGTCATCATAGCAACGAAAAAAATTTAATATTTAGTAAAGATAAGACAAGCTTGGATAATTTTATAGTTATCTATGTACCAAGGGAGATACAGGGCATAATTGTCCTAGTATCTCCCGTGGTGCAAACGTTTCATTTTTTACTTAGATATCTAATTTTATATTTTTGTTAATTTTAAATTTAATAATTAAATGTAAATGAGAAGAAAACAGTTTTCCAATATATGTATAAACGATGTAACTATGACACCCGCCCGCAAAATTTGTTGATTTTGATAGTTTGATGTTTGATTCTGAGGAGACATTTTGAAAAGGCAGGATGGATAATATTCCAGCAATAATTACTGCTAGAGCCAATAAAGCCAATGAAAGATTACTGCCTAAGAAATGTAAATTATTTTATGATAAAGAATATGAACGCTTTGAGACTTGGACAAGCAGAAATTCAGTGATAGCTGTTAGTGAAACTATATTAATGGGATACTGCCAAGAACTGGCATGTATTAGCTTTTATCACTTTAAAGAAATATTTATAATTTTTGATAATTATTTGTATTTTTTACATATCTTTTAGTCAGAATCATTCAGCCTTAACACAATGTGGAAGAATTCAATGTTGAAGACTGCGTTATTAGTGCCCAAAAAGTAAATATAGAAGAATGTCATCGGTTAGAGGCTTATTTGAAGCAACTATCAAAAATCTTAAGCTATTGACAAGAGAGTATATTTTGAAATTTATTAGAGAAGCATGAAGTCACACATATCTTTTGGAAAAGGTAATATAGGAGATAATTGGCTATATTATTGCATGTGCTTAATAGGTTTTTTTAATTGTAGGTTGCTCTAGTAATGGGTGTTTTCGGAGGATTAAGAAGAGATGAGTTGGTAAATCTCTCGATAGATTATATAGATGACAAAGGAATCGTTGTTGTAGTAAAAATTAACGACACAAAAACTGGAGCACCAACATCTTTTACTATTGTAGAAAAAAATGAAATGCATGCTCACCAATTGTATCGACAGTATATATTTTTGCGACCGAAATAAATTAATGAACGGCGGTTTCTTCTTACATATCGGAGTGGTTGTATTCGCTACCAATAGGCAAAAATACCTTCGGTAGCATACCGTCCAGGATTGCAAAATATCTCGGCTACGCAGATGCTAAAATGTACACAGGTAATTCCGAGAGATCCAGAATGATTGAAGCCTGTCTCTAACACCATCTTTAGTATATAAAAATCCGTACTATTGACAGAGACAGGCACAGGCTGCGATCTCCAAACATATCAATCATTCTAGATCTCTCTGCATGATGCATTGAAAAACATGGAAAATGGAAGAGTGATACTGTAGTACCAGGATATGTAGAAGATAGCATAATGTCCAAGAACAAAATATCTCGTTTAATAGCAGCAGTCGAAAGAACTAGTGATGACAATTTTTCTGAATTGATTGTGAGGGAAAATAAACAACATTTAATCGATGGCAAAGAAAATTTAGGTAGTTTTTCTCGTGTTACTGTTAAAGGTTCCTTCTCAAATTGTACTTTCGTTTTTAAAGTCGATTGTAAATGACTTTTGTTATTAATTTAAAGCAAATTATTGTTATATATCAAACATTAATGTTAATAAACTTTGTACTTCCATTTGTCTGCTTTATTTATATAATACGCATTTACTATTCTACCCTTGCAGAAAAGAAGGGTATAAAGTAGGGTCAAAATGCGGGCAATAATATTTAGGTCCGCTTATTTCGCCCTATGATATGATATGACGTTGTTTTCCTATTTCCTATTCCGTTTCTTAGTAATAAACAAGCTATATCGTCTAAGTGAAAAATAAATATATTAATGATTTGGTAATGAGAGACAGTTGTCATAAATAGAAAATGACACACCCGCACGGCATAAACTACATAGAGAGGTACAGAAATTTTGTAGGGACAAATTCATCCATCGTATGGCGTTGTTTTAGTATTTTTTCCAAATGTGATGTATGGGTACTTCAATGATATGTGTCTATTTAATTTTGAAATATAAATTTATATTATTCAGAGCGTTTTACTGTTGAAGAAATAAATTAAATACATCAGAATTTCTAGATAGAATCAAGAATTTCATCATATTGGAGTTAAAATGAGGTGAAGTCACTATATTTTATTTAACTACTAGTACATATGTATTTTAAAAATCAATAATTTTGTAAACATTTTGTTATTATTATTTAATGGTCTGCACATCATTTATGCTACAAATAATGTTAATTTATCATAAATCAGCATTCTAGAAATTAATGCTCATAAAAAATAGTTTATTGTGGCCCACCGAGAGCGGGGTATCTTTTAAACAAACCCAATACTAGAGATTCTACCTCTGGCGAAGAATGTTTTATGTTCTTTTTCTGCACCACATTTTATTTAATTTTTTATTTATTGCTGATTCTAATATCCTCTCCGTCGACCGATTAAAACTTAAACTGCCCTTAATAAATCCCCAATATCGATGGGATATCGGCCGTACTATTTTTGTGAAAGGACCGAATCGGCTGACCGTACGAGTGGAGCAATGGGTCGCCACCACGACGCGTGTTCTACACATGTAGAGCAGAACACAATTATTGTCGGATGTAATGCACGAGCAGAGGCTGCTTTGTCTCTTCTTGTTTATGGATTATTGCTGTCGATACCAAAGCTATCGATTCGGAACAGTAACACGGAACATGAAGGTTAACACCAAATGAAATAAATTAAAACCGCGGGAAATTTTGGCATATTTTCTGTGAGTTACGATACTTTTGGTAGAATGTTTTTTCCATAAATGGCTAAGCAAATTAAAAGTCATAAAATTCATGTAAGTATTACTTGTTTTAGTCATTATTTATTACAATAAATATTTTCTTGGCTGAAGGGTTTTCTTGAATCGATATTATAGTGTTCATACCTACAACAAAAATGTGGGATAGCTGGACCACTAACTTTAACAACCACACATTTTTTTTTTATTTAACAACATAGAATTATGAAAACAGCAATAGGAACGTGGCTAATTCTTTTCCACTTCAAATCAAAGGTAATATTTTTGTTTAATAGCACAGGTACACAACATACAAAGAGCTGTGTGGTCTTTTGATCACAGGTCGCTATTACTGTTTTTGGACAAGCTGAACATGAATCTGAAGACGGTTTGGCGCTAGCATCCACCATTTTCCAGATAAGGGCCCTCAAATAGATTGTTTTTGAGGATATGATTAAGGATTGTAACGTGGTCCATATACTGAATCAGAAGTCAATTTGGCACCACCATCTATGCACACCTAATTCTTATGAAAGGGTGTGATTGTAGTGAACTCTATGTCTTCAAAAGATCTATGTGGTGGGTTGCTTTTTCTCTTTTTACACTGAAAGAAATTGGCTTATTAAACTGTTTATCTAGAATAATGTGTATAGCGCATATTAAAACTTTTATAACCAATATACAACTTTTGTTAAAAAAAAGCAATCATTCCCATACTCATTATTCAATGAGCTTAACTGGAAGGTACTTAATACACCTTATGCATCTATGAAATAAAGGTTATAATGAATTACTTATACATTATTAGGTGTTATAGACTTTATGTTCCAATTGTATAGTAGGGAAGATTTGTTGTATAAAGACCAGCATCCGAATTTGTATATAACAATTATATTAACAGAATTATTCGTTCTTATACCGAATATGTTTCCGTTTTTAACGTGTAAAACGCGTCTTATAATGGTTAAGTGATCGTCACCTCTCGGTGCATAATCGGTTATGATCGTAAAATTTCCGACAGTCCGCTGTGCATCGACTTACGACTATTACACGTCTAGTTTCATGAAAATGGGCAGTATGTGCACATGTTTTGTGGGATACATGATCATATCGCGTTGTGTGAAATGGAAAATTATTATGTAAGTATCTAACTGTTTTATGGCTTGCAATTGTTTTGTTTTTTCAAATGTAAATCTTGTCTAAATCTTAAAAATTATTATTTTGTAGGTCCTATTAGAAATCGCTGATGTTAAGTTTTACATAAGATGGAGGAACAGAAGGTTAACGGTGACAAAGAAGAGCATGGGTATAAAGTCAATCAACCAGAGGAAATAAAATTAGATGGAAAGAAGCTCAACCTTTCAGGGGATGCTTCATTCTTAAGGTGGAAGAGTTATAGTGCAAATTTTCATGTAATACAAGAAAATACGGGTGCATCGTTGCTAAGAAAATAAACTGGACAGTTTTGGGAGCGATTTGTCATCATTTTTAATGCTTAAAAGTATGTTTTATGTATGTTTACATTAGAACCTTAGCTTGTAATTACAGTTATCCAATAAAATTTCTGAAAACTTAATGACATATGTTTTTAACTCATACAGAGTATACAACAGTTTAATACATTTATTATTAAAAAACTTATAACCAGTACTAGATGATCTAATAACGATATGGAACACTTTAATAACAGTCATTGCTATTATTTCGTAAAGGGTATAAAAAACGTTGTATACTAGTTATACAATAATTTAATAAAGAGTAAAGTTTATAGTCACTATACAACTGAGCTAGCAGTACGCGTTTTATATCCAATATTCACCTGTTTAACTATCACATATAGTATACAGTGGTCTTATAATGGCATATAGAATTATAATAAAGAATAAAACGCATTTCTTTCAGTGTACTTCTAAGTTTATATGTCCAGTCATGGAATGTCCACCATCAGATCATTCAAAACATTATTGGTTATGGATAAGTTAGTGTAATGCTCTAATTTAATTACGAACACATCGCTGTTTACAGAGATTGGGAAATTGTTTATATACATATATATATATATATATATATGTATAGGGCTGGATACTCGCTGGTAATTGACCAATCCGATACAGATACAACAATCAGTAAAATGTCATATTCTAAATGTCCAGGATGATCTATATAAGATTTGGGAAATCGAAGAAGATGCATCTACCACGAATCGTACCATTTAGGNATATATATAATGGACATAATAGCGGACCTAAAACATAACCTTGAGTAATTCAAGTTTAAAGTTTTTGATTTGTCTTTAAACCGCGTATTGTTGTTGGTATTGAGGTATGACTAAATAAATGATGCACTTTTTTTTTCCACGGACATACCCATTTTTTATGAACATTTTTTTTTGTAGAAATTTTTTCTCTATCTCCTCTCCTTAAAAAGTTACAATAACAAACATTATACAAAAATGTATCCTATTGTATTGGAATTAGTCATGACTCAATCAACATTGCTGTGAAAACAATGGCTGAAACTGCTGTCACATGGCTGTTTACATATTAGTTTCTATCAAACGTTATTTCTTGCATGATAAACAAACTAGTAAGTAGTTGCTAAAAATTAAAAAATGTTCACAAACAATGAAAAAGTTGATATGATTTTAATTTATGGTGAAAGTCAAAAAATGCCAGAAGAGCTGCTAACTTATATCACGAGAGATATCCACCTACACGCTGTTAACCCAAAAGTACTTGCCAGATCAGAACGAATTTTGCGTGCTATGAAAATGCATTTTCATCAGGTAAAGGGAAAGAAATTCAGTGTGTAACGATATTACTGTACAATATTTTGAGGAAAATACTAGAAATTCTATACGACAGTCCACTTTTGCAATAAATTTAAAACGACGCTCTGTACAAAGAATTTTGAGCTCCAATGGTTATCATGACTATAGGCTAAATAACTTGAAACACTTATCAACATGCTCAAAAAAGTTAATTATGTAGCCCACATGGTTAATTTGGAAATAGATAATAAGACTCTTACAGACATTCTTTGGACCGATGAGAGTCGATTAGTAAGTAGTGACAACCCAAATAAAAGAAACGAACATTACTGGGACACTGAAAATCCACACTGATCCCATTCAAAATCAGAGCCATTAGGGAATAAATGTTTGGTGTGGCATTATTGTAATGCATTTAATCGACCCATACTTTTATGAAAATGTATTGAACGCTAGTAGCTATTTACAGTTTTTGCGAGAGTAGCTTCCAGCACTGCTTGAACATGTGGTTGCAACACGATGGGCTCCATCCACATAAAGCTAAAAGAGTTGCAGACTATTTAAAAAATACTTTCAAAGTGCATTGGAAACGACGGGCCTGTAGAGTGGACTTCAAATTCTCCAGACTTAATGCTCCTCGACTATTTCTTATGGGGCACATTAAAAAATCGAGTATATAAGACACCCACGAAAAGTTTGGAGAATTTAAAGAATTTCGACATGTTTGTGAGAATCTTTCAAGAAAAACGTTGTTTAAAGGGGAAGTTAGGAAAAGATTGGATAAATGCTTAGAAGTAGGAAGCATGCATATCAAACATTTTTTAAAGTAGTAAACATAATTTTATATTTTGTGTTGTGTTTTGTTATTAGTTATCATTATATTTGTTAGTAACAATTAAAATTATTTAATATTTTCTATATTTGGTTATCCTATTTATTTTAAATTATTTATTAATGTCTAAAAGGTCACTTATTTGAAGTAAAAAAATATATACTTAGAAGATTTTGCTACATTTAAAGTTAACAAAGAACCCATCGTAGATTTCTGAAGCCTAGTTAAGCCAATTTTGTTATGGTCAGCTTCTACTTACAGCTAAAATATTAGTGATTCATGCTTATTGAAAATTGAATGGTGGAATTTAACTCTTAATCTAAAGGCGACTCGTCAAATTACAAGAGCTTATGCCTAAAATCATGGGAACAAATAAACATACTTGTACGGGGATGGCGAAGCTTATAAGAAAATGTCCAGTCCAAATATTGAAGGAAATATAAGACTGTCGTTGACTCTAGCAAAGATTGTTCGATATGAAATCATAACGAGAGTTCTGCAAATACAGCGTTCTAATTGAAATCTGGCCTGGTATTGACCCTGTAAACACTTGTCTCAGATCAATCGCTCTACGATTGCCTCAGATGAAACGAACTGAGCCAGTCCCGTTTATTTTGCTGCCCCTTTCATGAGTTTGTTTTCGATGTTAAAGCTATGATAAAGTTTTTTATTAGAAATATATTGAGCTTTTTGTCACATATTGATCGAGTGGGATATATAGACCGATATTTATTTGTTTTGGGTATCATTCCGCGGTTTATTTTATCAAGAAAAATATGCTCCTTTGATGTTTCTAATTACTTATATTCTAGTGTTTAGTAAGGCAATATTTTGTTAAGTCGGTCCGTTACTCATTGGAACTTACGAGCCGTAAACACATTTCGATGGGAATATTTATTTTCGTTTTATAAAGCAATTGGAGTTTATTTCGAGTACAGACTTATTTAGCGAGTTATAAAACATAAAGTCGGGAAATAATCACAATATTTTCATAAAATTTACTAAATCTTAAAAGTAGAAATGTGCAAATCTATAAAAGATGAAAATATTCATCCACTGAAAGGATGTTCCCTATTTTTCGTCAAATGCGAGTAAGTGCGAAAAATTAAACATTGAAGAAATGTCAAGAAAGCTGAGGAGCTCATCAAAATAAAGAAAAATTTTTCTATGAATATGTATTTAAATTTTTTTTTTCCAAAATACAGGATGATAAATATAGGTACAATTGGAGAAATACACCTTTTGATTAGGAAAGCTTTGTTGTATTCAAAAAATCAGCTAAAAATCAAAGCATACAAAGTGTTACCTATAAGAACTAACACAGACAGAGTATATAGGGGTGCTCAAAATATTGTACTTTAACCAAAGTTACCAATATATAAAGTTGCAGGCAGTGTTACAGACCTTCAAAGTGAGGCCTCAAATTTATAAACAAAAATTAATATCTTTGTAACGCTTTAACTTATAACTTGGCATACAATTTAGATAACATAACAATTCTTATTAACAAAAGCCATTCTCAATGAAATCTTTTTTTGTCTTCAAAAATACTTACTTCTGAATATGATTATTTTTAAATAATTCTAAAAATGGTAATTATAAACTGCTGTGGGACATGATTTTTTATTTTTTGTAACTTTAAGTATGCCATGTTATTTCTAGATTTAAATGTCATATTAAAATGATATGACTGAAGCTTTACAATTGTTTATAGTACATATAATCTTGTTTGCAGTATATAATATAAACAAAAAATAATTGTAGATTCAATGAGGTATAAAGTAAGACGATTACTTCAATATTTAACAAAGCAAGTAAAATATTTTAAATATAATATAGGTAATTAGTGTGAAATTGGAAAACTATGACGAGTGTTTTGTTTCTTATAGGATATAACGAGCGTTCAAATAAAAACGTGGTCAAGTTGGTTCTGAAAATTTGGACGTAGGGCGTAGCGTATAGCAAATGAACTTAAACGTCATCTGTCGAAGCACTATATCGCCGCTATCAATTTGAATATTTTCGTTTTAAAATGGTGTTTTCTCAAGAACAAAAAGTGTTTATCATAGAGTCCTACTTTAGAAATGGACGCAAGATTGATGGAATATGGAAGTATTCTATCGAGGAATGTTTCATATAATTTCAAAATCAATTTCCCGGCGTTGTTGAGCGCAAAATTTTTCAAAGTGCAATTCAGCGTTGTGAAACGGGCAGTGTAACAAGAAAAGAAGGAAGTGGCCGATCTAAAAAGCGGACTGAATAATTAAAAGAAAATGTCCAACAAATAATGGAAAATGCGCCAAAAACTTCTGGACGTGTTTTATCACAAATGGTGGGAGTTATCAGTCGGTACCTGCCACACAGTGTTAAAATAAGATTTGCGTTCTATCGTTTAACTTGTCAGCAAGAACTTCATGAAGTTGATTTTCCGCGACGGGCTGTATTTTGTGAATGGTTTTTAAACAACTACGGTGAACTTCATAATATCACATTTTTTTCTGATGAAGCCTGGTTTCATTTAAGTGGTTACGTAAACTCACAGAATATGAGAATGTGGTCTTCTGAAAAACCAGATAACTTTTTTGTCGATGCCCTTCTACACGCTCAAAAAATTGGAGTTTGGTGTGGTCTCAATCGAAGGAGGATTTATGGACCTATTTTTTTTTAATGGTACTCTTACTGCGCAAAGGTATAGAGAAGAAATTATCGCTCCTTTTGTTAACCAGCTGGAAGAAAACGAAATTACAAACTTTTAATTTCAACAAGATGGCGCAAGGGCACATACGGCAGGCGAGACGATGAATATGTTGAGGGAAGTTTTCCAAAATCGACTAATAAGTCTCAATGCTGAACATGAATTTCCACCGAGGTCATGTGATATTACGCCGTGTGATTTCTTTTTGTGGCCTTACCTTAAAAACACTATTTTTGAACTGCCTATTCCTGATTTAAACCATCTGCAGGCTCGACTTTAGACAAGATTCGTGAAATTAACAATACCCCGAGCATTTTAGAAAATGTCTTTAATTCTTTGAGGAACAGGTGTGAAAAATGCTTGGAACAAGGAGGGGGACACTTTCAGCAGCTGCTTTAATTTATTGTTATAACAAGGAGGGGGACACTTTAATTGCTCCTTTAATTGTTTGTTATTGTTATCACGATTATTCTTTAAAATAAAGTTATATAGTCATTAACGTTATTGAAACTGACAGCTGCTATACAGCTCGTTGAGAAATGAGGTTAAGTTGGTCGCTATAAGCTACTTCCTACGTCCAATGTGTCAGAGCCAACTTCGACCACGTTTTTATTTGAACGCTCGTTATTTTTAAATTCATGAAAACATGGTAGATATGGTGTGTGGCATCTAAAAAACAATATCATGGAATACTACCGAAAACAAAACAAAAATTCCAGGAGAAGATAGTACTCGTAGAAGCGGCTAAACGTAGGAAAATTGAAATTGCGGATCATAAAAATATGGACAGCATTTATCAAATGTTGCCCTAAAACAAGCAAATCCTGAGGATAATAGACATTGAAGTTTTCTTGCGATCTCAAAGAAAAGCAAACTTTTGTTTTTTTTAATAGACATATTTGTCATTTTTGAATTTTTCCCTTTATTACGATGATATATACATGTCATACATTTGCTTTGATTTTGCATTATATTGTGGTTTATTTACTGATTCTGCACATGCCAGATTGCCATGACTCTTTGTTTGCTTTGGCTATCAAGAATCCTCCATAGAAAGAATTAGATGGATGTCAAATTAAAATTGTTTGTGCCTTCAAAGAAAAAATTATTTAAAAACATGTCCTTTGGAACACGATGAGATTATTATCAATCATCAAACATCTTGCATTTCTTTTTAATAAAATATTTAAACATCCAATTTTGGCTTTATCAACTCTGGAAAATCAGTAAATGAACCAAAATATTGTGCAAATTAGGCAAATATATATGATATGTATACTATCTTTGCAATCGGAAAACAGAGGGAAATCTAAAAATACGAGAAACATAAGTATAGGTGTTCCATTTAAAAAACAAAACCTATTTTCAATTATTTTTTAAAATTTCCTAAAACTTTGGATTTTCTCCTTAGAATTACAGTAAAGATAAAGAAGGTAGAATGTTGTGTGAATTATCCCGTACGATATGGGTTAAAAGTAAAAAAAAATGGATAAGCAACCATTAAGATAAAATGACTAAATATCACTATTTTGAATTTGTACAGGGTGTAACCGGGAACTGCGTCCATCGTTATCTAGGAAAGTATCTACTTATTCGAAACATATGAAAATTTGGCAACATGGCAAAGTCACTGGAGCGAACCTAACTTAAATATCTAGAACTCTCCAGCACTTCCGGTTATACCGGAAGTCGACACCAATTTCGTTAAAATAGGACACCGTGTATTTATTGCAATTTCAAATTCTACAGAATTTTAGGGTATTTTTGTGTAATATTCCCTATGGCTAGCAGTAATAGATTTCGAGATATATTTTTTTTTAAGGAAAAAATTGGCATATGCTAGGGTTCGCGGATGTGTCCGCAACTTTTTCCACTAAATCGATATCAAGCTGATTTTTAGTATTCGTAAATAACTTAGACGGTGCTACCTTATGATATATCTTTAAATTAAAAAAATATTATACCATGCATTTCATTCTCGCTGTTACGTTTTGGTAAAGTCTAACAGCAATAACTTTCTTAAATGTAATATCTTGTATTTTATTGCCCTGACTTGCACACATTAAAATTCTCTTTCAAGCCATATCAACAGTGTTTAGGGTTGCGATCGCTACTTTTGGAGACATTTGCAATTTTCTACCATTTTAGCACTTTTCGTCATATCTGGAGTGTTATCAAAATTGCCATGGACATAAACATATCAAAGATAACAAAAGTGGCTTGGCTTGTGTCAAATATTGTTGTGTGTTTTATTACTAAACTAAACCAAAAGATCATAAACTCGTTATAAACATTTAGATATTTTTATAATGAAGCCGACGCGTTTCAATCACTTTATAATGTGAATATAATCGGACTTTTATCCACACATATGAACAGTCTAAAGTGATACTTTATCCACTAGTATATATAATAAATTAACTTTATTACTGAATAAATAATAAACCTATAATAAATCAAATTTAATTTATTACTTATTAACATTAACATTTACATTTATAGTACTACGAGAAAAGAACTACGTTCTCGCGTTTAAACATTCTTGCGTGGATAAAATACTAGTAAAACAATACAATAAATAACTATTATTATTTATGGACTATGTGACCAAGTTTTAACAAAAACTTGTATGTCATTATATGTACAGTACGTGCCTAAAGTATGGAATAAATTCAGTAAAAATGAAACAAATTTTTTTTGGGAAAAATCCTCGAACAGGTAGATTAAATATCAACCCTCTATTTTTTTTTCTTCTTAATTCTGAAAGATCGTTTCATTGTCGATCCGACAGTATTAAAATGTTGCCATCTTATATAGGAAAATTTTCGAGTAAATGACGATTGAATGTTAGAAAACCCA
>NW_019416336.1:368005-397180 GCF_000390285.2 Anoplophora glabripennis | reverse complement strand
GACCGATAGAATGGCCCGCGAGATCCCCAGATCTTACACCCCTGGACTATTTCTTATGGGGCTACTTAAAGTCCAAAGTGTACGTTAATAGACCACATAATTTAGAAGAACTCCAAAATTGTATTATAGATGAAATACACAGAGTTACCCCAGAAATAATTCATAATAGAAGAATTTCTACACAGACTTGTGTACTGTCAAGAAGTCGGTGGGTGGCAATTCGAACACTTAATTTAGGTAGAAAATGTAATGAGTTGTATTTGCTTGACATAGGGATTGTTATTTTTTTAATGAATAAAATTTACGATTTCTAACAGTCAATCGTCATTTACTCGAAAACTTTCCTATGTAAGATGGCAACATTTTAATACTGTCGGATCGAGAATGAAACAATCTTTCAGAATCAAGAAAAAAAAAAGGGAGTTGCTATTTTAAAAAAAGGTCGATAACGTTATTACTCGGAAACAACTGACGGTTGAAAATCGCCTTTTATGCTAAAATATGTATTTCTTAAATTAAAAATAGACCTTTTCGAGGATTTTTCCCACAAAAATTTCGTTTCGTTTTTACTGAATTTATTCCATACTTTAGGCGCGTACTGTATAATAATGTTGAGAATGCAAAACAGCAGCTAATAGTCCATCAATAATATAATTTACGTTCTAAGGACTATTAAAAAGGAGGAAACTCTCGGAACGCGGGGCATTCTGTTAATTCGACGCATCCCGCCGCCTTATACCGGTATGTCCAAATATTTGAGAACTCATCATAACTGGGATCGTATAAAGACCAAAACAAAGGTGACCGCTTGACAGCAATTCCTCATCCGGCGCGGTCCCGGAATGCCAGGCATGCCTGAGGGCATATCACGTGAAAAATTCAATATCTGAGAGGTATTGAATTTAGTCAATGGCTGGTATTGTGCTGATGCGGCTTAGCATTCCACCTTGCAGATCTTCGGGGGGGTGGGTATCATCCCCGAGCCTCGTCTACAGCTGTCAATTATACGGTGCTCCATGTCACGACGATCTGACTGAAGCGAAATATGCATCGCTCATTTGAATAGCATTTCGGATATCGAGCACATTGCCAATTCCACTTTGAGTGAGAGAGATTTTAAACGATCATCTGAATGGCCCCCTGTTGTTCGCTCAATTAAAAAAGCAATATTATCAGTTAAATTCGAATTTTACTTACATATACAGGCCGTTACAAATTCCCTTTTCTCACTACAGGGATCTCGGAAACAGTAAGAGATACGATGTAGCTTAAATAGGGGCAAACCAGGGAACCAACATTATGCGTCTAAAAAATCAAGGCTAACATGATTAGTTTTAGAAATATTTGAAAAAAAAAACGAAACTGGAAATCCGTTTTTGTTTCATTTCAGTCTTGTTGAGGTGATATCGAAAAAAGAAGAACACTTTCTCATGGCAACTTTTTGCCCTCTATCGAATGGCATAATCAATTTTTATATGTAACGTTTCGTCTCTCCTGGACCATTACCAATTTAATTTTTTAAAATATTACCCTGGACATTTTATTACATTTTTTTCGGGCCTTCGTGGCCCCCAGCACTGTACTGCCTCAGACAGAACCAGATTCAGACGTTTTGTCTCGAAAAATGCGCCGCACTTTTCTAGAAGGTAACTTTAATCCAGTCAAAAATTCTTCAACAAATGTCACCTACATTTATCCATGTTTCGTGCGTGTTTTTATTCCATGATTTAGTTTTCGAGTTTTTAATACTTGTCTTAAATAGTTTCTTCGTCATATCACTATTTCCTCTTTTTCTATCAGCATACTCTTTCGATTTCGTCACGCATACTTCGCAAAAGCACTCTTCTAGATATTCTAGGCAAATTTTGATCCTGTGAGATAGCAGCCTGATTTTTTTTTTGTATTGTCGGATGTTCATTTTTAAAATACTATCCAGCTTGAATTACTCTCCATTTTTAAGAACACAAACCCAAAATCACTAATAAATTAATTACAATCACAATTAAATTAACTTAGAGATATCCTCGAACTTCTCCCGCGCGTACGCCTATTTGCCTGTGCCAACAGAATTGCCCGGAACCGAATAAACGCAACCCAATTGAGGTCACGCATCAAACGCCAATGAAAGTCTAGAATTTGCAGCAGAAGAATATCTAGTGCACGCCAAACGCAGCAGAGGAATATCCTAAAACTGTGCAATATCGACTGCTCTGAAAGAATGCGGCATACACAATTTTATACGAAGAATTTACAAACGGCTCTTTGTGTTGACTGCTAAAAATGGCGGGCTAGATTAAAGATGAGATAACTGCCTATTACTTTGGGATCCGACTGTAGTGTGGCTGAAGGGTACATCGACGAAAGCATCGTCAATAAGTTGAAAATTTCAGAAAGTATATTTCATCAGCAGGAACTAGTGGCACCTCAAGATCATTCAGGAATGCACATAGAGAATCATAATAGTTTTCAGGAAGAACAAGTAGAATTGAATAAATTTCGTGTTGTTTTCTTTTCAAATTTGAATAATTGGACTTTTAATATACATATACCTACATATAACGACGTTTCCAATATTTAAATAAATAATTTTCTGTCAAATTGTTTTTTTATTAACAATGACATTACTACACAGGGTAATTCACAACTTTCCAAAAAAATTTAGAATAGATGCGGCATGAGAAATAGAGTCAATATCGTAAAAAAATTTTAGTTTCCGAGAAAAAAATTATTGAAGTTATAGCACTTTCAACTTTCAACCATTACATAACTGCAGTCTCTAGCGTCATCGCAATACGCGTGGACAGTCACGTGGCCTCAGCTCCGAATACTGAAATCCGATTTTACAATCGTTATTGCAATAGTGTTTACAATAGTTTTTAGTAGTTAGTGTCAAAAATGGCTTGCGTGTATACTCTCAACTCGGAGTTGATGAATATCATTTTAATTTATGGTGAAGCAAGACAACATTTGTATTATGGTGAAGCATTTGTGTTATGGGAAGCAAGACAACATTTGTGTTAGTTCGTAGAAACTGAGTAAGAGCGATGTGTTTACACGTCGGTGGACAAAATTTTGATTAATAAGTATTTGTTCCCAATTAAAACTTATAGTACACTGAAGTAAGCTCCAGGTTGTTAATAGAATTTAAAATTCATTACCTACCAATAAAGATAATACTTATATAATTTGAATAAAACATGCCAGATAACGAAGGGGGAATCTGACTGATATCACAAAACAGTTTAGACACAAGTGTAATACAGACGTACATAAATTTAATTGAATACAAAAACAAACATGTGAATAAAATATAATGATTGTAATTAGTACCTACATGGACCTTGGATGTACGTTAATTATTACAATACTTGCAAATGAATAATTTAAATGTAGAAGATTATATTATCAACTTTTGTACATTAGTAATTAGAGATGTTCACACAAGTAAATGTATATAAAATTTATGTCTTAATGTAATATACTCCATATAATATTAAATATAAGGGTATAAAGTGCATGTGGAGCACTCATAATTTTTAAAAATACATGTTTGCTGAATAATATACATACATATATGCAGAACAGTGAAACATAAACATACATTTTTCTCTAGTTTCCAAATTGGTTAAAGTTTCTATAGTTTCTTCATTTGGAAAGGTTTTTTTAGAAAAATTATTTGGAATTCGTGTGATTTACCTTTAAAATACAGTAAAAAATGTATGGGACATTCCATGTCAAATCACTGAGGTCGCTACCGGACCATTTTTAATTTTTCTGATTTTTTTGTATTATTTAGTACCCATTTAGAGTAGCTTTCATGAATTGTTTCAAATTTTTATTTCAACCTCTCAAGAAATTATGAATTGATTATTTTGAGCAAAAAATGTTCACATACTTGTAAATTGACAAAAAAATAAAGATATTATTCTACATTTTCTCCAATGAAGCTTTATAAAAAATATAAAAATAATACATTTTTAAATCAAAAAAATCTTTTTGAATGTGGCGTTTTTTTCCTCAAAAAGTCGTCTGTCAATACCTATGCAAATTTATGAGACAGGTTTTAGAGTAGGATCTTTTTTATTATATTTTTTATTCGAAATAATTTTTTTTTTTAATTTTTTAGAGTTAATGAATAAATCGCGATAACTAATTATTAAAAATAGCATATTTTTAAAATCACTTCGACTAATATTGTAATTTCTAAATTATTATTAACTAAATATACCGATTTCTTTTCAGTATTAAAAAGTTTGTTTTGCATAATGCCATAATACTTGTTATATTTTTGACCATTTGTATCTACACTACTGTAGGTTAGAGTGGAAAAGAGGGAAAATATTTTTGTTTTTCATTTTGTTTCAGTTGGGGTAAAAGAATCTCGTTTTACTTCCCTCTCCTACGCCACTGACTTACAAAAATTTGTAAATTTTACAGTAAATTATGCACGTGTTAACACTACACCAAATTTGAATCAATTTGTTATAAGCATACCAAAGATTGCATAAATAATTTGATTTTAAAAACCGACCAATACAGCACTGTACAGTGAAACCGGTGAGACTTAGACCCTTGCTTTATAAGGCAATTCTGAATTATTTATTGAGTTCTATTTGTGGTTAAAGTTTGATTCATTCGAACTTTAACACCCTGTATATTTTTTATTATACCAGAAATGAGTTTCACAACAAACAAAATTGAAATATTACTGTTTTCTATTGATCCACCATCATTTGGTATGCAATGTTCAATTCGTCTCCAATCATTTCAAATAACTCTCCTCAACTGATGTGATGTTACTTGCCGACATGCTTGTCTAATTCTATAATAGCTGTTTTACATTGACAATTTATTGATCAATTAATTCATGAAGACGCGTCATCAAGAAATTGAACAAGTGTAATGCACCAAATCTACTGTCAAATAATTCATGAATTTATTCATCAAGTTCTTGACGAATTAGAGCATGTTCTAATTTTCGTCAATTTCTTCGTGAAGTTCAGAAGTACCAACCCAACAGATTTCCAGCCTCAGATCAGTAATGAGGTTATGTAATTGGAATATGTAAATAATTGTGTGGCGTCGTGCTACTTTTGCATTGTTTTTACTGATTTGTTACTTACAAAAACTGTTTTGGGGTGTTGTTCTATACACCTTAATGTTCAAAGTTCCCCATAAAAAGAAATCAAGAGGCATCAAGTCTGGAGCTCCTAACGGCCACTCAACTAACGGACTGCTGTGAGGTTGCGACCTATCCACTTTCAATAAATGACGTACTATTACCGCATGATGAATAGGTGCTTCATGTAGTTGAAGGTAGAGGTTTTGTCTTACATGAAGAGGAAGTGAATGTACTGAATTTCAGAAATTATTATTTAAAAAATTCAAAAAAATCTCTGCGTTTAGATTAACGTTAAAAAAAAGGCCCCGATTATTCGATCACCTAAATTCTCACAAAATATATAAATTGTAATTAATATTTATATAATAGAATTGGACAAGCATGTCGACAAATAACACCACATCAGTTGAGGAGAGTTATTAGAAATAAGAGGAGACGAACTGAACAGTGCATACCAAATAATGGTAATAAAACAGTAATATTTAATTATAATTTCGTTGTAAAACTCATTTCGATAATAAAAATATATATAATTTGGCTGTCTTATTGTGAGCACCCTGTATGAGTGAAATTTTTCCAGGTTAGCACTTTTTTGGTGAACACCCTATAAAAGTTATAATAATAAAAATTTGTATTTAGGGTTTTGAGGTGTGATCAAATCGAAAATGCTATCCATTTCTTTTTTAAAAATATGCCTACTATGTTTTCTAATTTTTGAGCGTCTTTTCTTGATAGTGGAAAAGGTCACAATATCAAAAAATATAATATGAAAAAGTAGGCCTTTATGAGTACTATTACATAAAAAAAAAGAATTTTGGAAGTCGGCCAACGCCATCCTAAATAGGGACAACTTTATTTCATTTTATTTTCTGTATTATTCCATTAAATATTCTCGTCGGTGCTCAAAAATCAATCCCTTCACTGATTATTTTGCCGCAAGCGGTAATTCATTAAATAAAATATATTTTCAAACAGTAATTGTCAAGTTTTCAAGTTGTCAACGAATTATTAATATTTCAGATTAACTGTAATTTTAATAAACTGCTCTTCCATACGAGAACTATCGAACCATAATTTCGTGGTGAAATATTGACAAACCTTCTCCATTATGCGGTTATGTTAGATTCGATATTAATGAATAGAGTGTGAAAAGCAGATAAAGGATGGGTAATCAGGAACGTATGCCTGACCGATGCTCCCTTATCAGGCGATATGCAGCTTGGGATACCTTTATGGCTATATTAACAGTTTAATTAAATTTATGCCGCACATCAATATTTAAAATGTCGCTTTCATGTTTGCAGCAGTAGTTCATTATAATATTTTAATCAAACATATGTTGATCTTCATAATCAACAATATCCAATATCGCTGTTACCAATTATTATTTATATATTGCATATAATTCAATTAATATGACACACTCCATCATTAAATGCTGGATGCAAATACCACGCGATTGTTTGTGTTTGATATTTGATTAAATATTATATAGAATCAATCGGCTTGAGTGTTATATTTGATATTTATTATAGCCATACTCCGAAATGATAATCTCATTTATTTCCAATTGCATTTATTACAAAACGGAAAATAGGGATTCCCCAAGGGACTTTATATTAATAAAAATAAAATTAAAATGTAAATGCTAACGCAAATTTACATTCCGGTTTCTTATGGATACTGAAAGCAATGTGTATAATATCAGTTAATCCTGTTAGACAAATATTTCACACAGTGAATTCTTTGACAGTTAGTTGGGAGTCACAGATATCACTTTTCTATTGACAAAAGTATAAATTAGATTATAAAGGATTGGACCATTTTTTTCCATCTACAAAAATGGACAAGATATTCGACCAAAAACGTGAAAAAGTGCATAATATACATGATTTTGAGATATGGAGTGATTAGGATTGAATTGTTTTAGTTATTCCCACTCGCTGTGATGAACGAATTGAATCAATAGACTATTTGCATCAAATTTTGATTTTGGCACATGTCACGTGAAGATACAGAAAATACGACAAATTAAAAAGTAAATGAATAAAACAGGAATGTTATCTTTTTTCAAAAGAGTCAGTGTCGCCGCCACAAAAAAATTCGGAGGTACTACGAAGATGTAGAATATGTAGATTTTGAAATGATAGTTTATACATAATTCCGTCCGTCTTCAAAAGATTGTTGAATGAATTGAATTTGAATAGACTATTTAAAAAAACAAAATTAATGAACTGTACTGTACTTAAAAAATTAAACATTTAGAGAGATGTTTATTCACTTAATTTTTAATAGTATTTAAAACTACTATAGTTAAAGTTTATTTGGTTCAATGTTAAAATTTATGACAAATAGTGAAATTTTGCTATATACAGGGTGTTTCAGTCAAAATGTCACTAATTTTAATCTTGACCTATACCGTACTGTTCGGTCACTAACCTAACATCAATACCTCTTCTTAACGTTTTATAATTGAATATGAGTATTTAGTATTATACAGGGTGTTAATGAATTTATGTCAAAAATTTAAAGGAGTGAAAAAGGAGCAAAAATTGAGCTAACTGATGTCACAAACTTGTATCTGAAGTTTAAGCTAATTAAAAATGTGTTTAAAACTGTTTTGGAATTGCTGAAATACTTACAAAAAATGTTGTAATACTTACGAGTTTGTAGGTTTCTTATGAAGCTGGACTGTATTCAGTCAGTTTGTAATACATTGTTGTAGTGATTGCTGTGCTGTTTTTCGAGAGTAGGTACATTTAATGGCCGTATTTCCAAGTTTTCTTTTTAAAAATGGCGCATTTATTTAGCAGTCGAGAATATTATGATATGCTCATAATTTATCAGATTTAAAAATTACATTTTACTGAACACAAATCCGTGTATTTGCCTCATTTTGACATAACGGACACGTGGCAAAAATATTTGACACAAGTTCAAGTAGGTAATTATTTAGTTTGTAGTAGGTACTTATTACATTTCAGAGTTTTATGGTAGGTACTTATTTAAAATGACAAATACGGCTAAAAAACACAATACAAATATGTCAGCCAGTGGCGGAGACATGGGAAAATGCCCTCATTAAGAACTCCAAAATTTCGACGATTTTACTTAAAATAAGCCTACAATAAATTGGAACTAACTCCAATTCTATAAATGTCTCAAAAATTATTAATAGACATTTTTTGTTCGAAATGCAATTTAAACACAATGCAATTATGAAAAATCTAAAAAAGTCTAAGGGAATTTTCGGAAAAGTAATAGTACTGTAAAAAAATTTACATTATTGTGATTTTGACTTTTGTGATCGGCCATCAAGCAGTCGCGATTAAAACCACCTTTTTGTTAAGGGATTACATGAAATCGATAGTCGCAAAGACCCTATCAATACCCGAGAACAACTCAGATTAATGCTATAGAAAAACTGCCAATTCATAAAAAAATCGCAAAAGAAACTTGTTTCTAGTAAAATGAAATTTAATAAAACGCCTAAGGAAATGTTTTGACGTAAATGGAGAATACATATTGTCAAAACGTCAAAAAATTAGATTAAGTAAGAACTCAAAATTAAAGCTTGTCATATACGACAAGTATATTTATTTCTTTAAATACAGTTGTTTCTAAAGGTTTTTGAGCTGTCGCAAGAAATTGAAAAAAAAATTCATATAAAACACGCTGTATCTCTGCAAGGAGTGACATTTTATTAAGGCATGCATGGTTTTCTGTTCAATCGTTTTATTTTGACGTCTTCTACCTACAGTTGCTCTATGCCCCATTTTTAATGGAATACCCTGTATATTTACTAATTCTCAAAGTAGTATTTTTCCATTAATTCATGACAATTGATTTC
Organism: Anoplophora glabripennis; assembly: GCF_000390285.2. Lineage (NCBI taxonomy): Eukaryota > Metazoa > Arthropoda > Insecta > Coleoptera > Cerambycidae > Anoplophora > Anoplophora glabripennis. The sequence continues at coordinate 388,208 of NW_019416336.1, read as the reverse complement.
ATTTGTTTGTATACGAAAGGTTTTATAATTTTATATATTCAGGGTCTAACCATACATTTTATATGAAAATAATTACATATATACCCGAGTATATACCGTTTATTGCTTTCTACCTACAAAGGAGTAAATATCTAAAAATTGATATGTATCCAAGTTCTCAAGTTTACTCCTATCTGCGTTCTATGCACCACAAGTGGAAAGCGCAAACATTGAACAAAAATACGTAAACCGCGAATTTTTTCGAGAACGGAAAAAGTCATCCAAGTGTCTGATGAATCCTCGACTTTCTGCGAATCGTATATACGCGCGGTGATCTTATACGAAATTTATTCTCGCGGTTAAAAATGTGCCTAAAAGGTTCGGGGGAATGGCGAATGGGGAATAACAGGTCGAGTAGTGGAGAGGCTAATCTCGAGATGCAATCCATCTTGATTACACGCGGGAGAGGCAAAGTCTTCACGCCGCATTTCACAAGAAGTGGAAGAATACCCGATGCTCAATGGGACCGGCATGTCGTGGCGCCAGCGCAAACCGAGAAAGCTTGACAAGAACATCTTGCCCGGGTACACATTTTTTGCCAGATATCTTTAAATTTATTAAAACGCGGTTTTACTTTTGCCTTGCTGATAAATGAAAAATGCCGCTGACATTAGACAACCCTCTAAGTTTCGCGGTAAAAAATGATGTTTGGTGGAAAACATATTTCGTAATAGTAGATATATTAAACAACAAGTTTAGAAAAGCAAAGTTTTACTAAATGAAGTTTCATTTTTGTGAGTCGAATTGATTCTAAATTATATATTAATTATAAAAATGAGTTTTGCTACTGAAAAATATTTGGAAAATGGTTCTGAAGACATTTTAAATGCCGCTCGAGAAGCATCTTCGAGCTTACTATCTTTAAAATCCAAGGAAAAATAAGAGAAGGTATATGAAATATTTTGTAAGTGGAGGATGACAAAAAACGCATTGAGAACTGATGAAAGTGTAATGCTAGCGTATTTTTTTGAGAAGATAAGCTATTTTTTGTACATATTTTAGTGTCTTTCTATTTTAGGCAAAATCTCTTAAGGCATCCAGGTTATGGAAATGCCACGTTCAAAAGTACTATACAAATAAACGAAAATATGGATATATCACAATATAAAAAGCTACTTGCCATTTTAAAAGGTCAAAATGACGCATACGAAGCAAAGAAATCAACAGTTTTGACTATGGAAAACATTACATTATGTTTTTAAAAGAGGCTCCAGACGATAAGTTCTTATTAATGAATGATGGTAACAATATTTGGTTCAAATGGGGCATCTCGGCGTGCAGAATTGTTCAGCTTAAATGTAATGTTAAAGATATAGGACACGGAGAAAATTTTAGTTTTAAGTTTCCATGACACCAAAATCAAAAAGAAACGTGTATTTACCGAGTGGAACGGATATGAAATTTATCATAAGTATTTACAATGGAGACCCAAACAAGTAAAACACGAGAGATTTTTCATTTACCATAATCACAGTAAGTGCACAATACAATCATCAACAGTTCTGCAAAAATTCCCCAAAGAGATGCAGAATACTTGGCATTACCATGCATTAGAGTGCATTGATATGCATTACTAAGGCATTAAAGCGCATTACTTCGAAATTTAAGGGCATTAACGGTATTAGATGCAAAATGCAGCTCAGTGTACAAAATTTTGGTCAGCCATTTACTCCTCGTTAACAACCACGACAAAGATGATTTGTGAACATCATGTACATATTAAATGTTCGTAGAGGATTGGATTGATTATTTATGTGCTGCTGACAAAATCAACCATCATACTTCTAATAATTTCTCTGTAGGGCGTATCCTGTATAATATATCTATCAACCTACTTACAACAATATTTTTCTACATTTGAACACTAGCAGAACTTATTAACAAGAGATTTTGTTGAAGAAATAGAAGTCTAAAGTATTAAAGTCTTAACCAAGGTTTAGGTACCATTCTAAAAAGCCAAATTCACCTTTTCTAATGTTAGATGTTACCAAATATATGACTTGTCAGAAATTTAAGCAAAATGTAATGTAAAATTGTGGGAAAAGCGGAGAAAAATTCTTCTTTTTCATTTTAATAATGGTTCCTATAGTCCAATTAAATGCTCCTTTAAATCGCAATTTGGTCAACTTGCATGAATTTTTATATAAGTTAGTTTGAGGTATATAATAACAACAAGTGGCAGTATTTTTTTTCAACCCCCGGCCAGGGGTGACAAAGATAAAATAAAGAGGGTTTTTCAAAATAACTCAAAAGGGGTAAGAACTAGAAAAAATTATTTCTCATAAAAGTTGTAGAGTTAAATTCTACATAAAAATAGTTTATTGACATTTTCTTGTACTATTAAAATTAACAGAGTTAGGGTGGCTAGAAGTTAGTGACGCTTTCAGAAATTTCAAAAAATCGTAAGCAAAAAAAATGAATGAATTTTATATATTTTTTTTCAATCTACTTTAAAAAATGCCAACTTTCTTTTCAGAAAAATAGATATATTTGTTTATTTTTAATAAAAAAGTTATAACAATTTCACAAAACGAACGTGATTTTTTATGTTTGTCATAAAACAAAATTTCGAAAACAACTTTTTTTTATTTTAAATAATCGCTCGAATGGCATAGAAATAAATTGTTTTAGTGTTAAATCATAAAAATTAACGATTAAAAAATTTTAATTGTTTTACCTTTTTTAACATTTAATTTCTCATGATTTTTTAAACGTGCAAAGTAAAATAATATCCAGGACTGGCATAAGGCATAAGGTGATTCATGGAGCTTTCCCGCTGAGTCAATAAGACCCTTATAAAGCTCACCGATGATTCACAATCAGTGCTTTAGATAAGTGTACTTCAAACAACTTCTAACATGTTTTTTGTACAAAAAACTCCCACCCCTGCATCACCCGATAGATAAAACGCTGTCGTATCCCCAAAATACAAACAGTAATGCGTTATCAGCAATTATCATCCCTACCTATTTATCTTTCAGATAAAAACAATGGTAGATTAACCTGCACCAGCTGCTCGCTGACTCAGTGGCTCCGAAACCATTCTGGGGGTATTTCACTGAGACGACATAAACCGACTTTTATTCTCGCTGGTCTCGCTACTCCCTGCTCGCTAGTCGCTTGCGAGAGCTGGAGGTCGTAGAACTATGGATTCTTCCAGTTTNAAAAAACAGTTTTGTTTGAGCCCTTTTAAGGGCATATAACTTCCTAAGGGTGCGTTTTAGGGCACATGTTAATAGGAACTTTTTGGCTTATTTTAATGAGTTATAAACGCAGCAGTAGTTTGGAACCCTATTTTAGAAACACCCTCAAACTATCTTATATAAAAAATTCAGGCAAGTTGACCAAAATTGCGATTTAAAGGCCCACTTAATTGGACTGGTAATGTTTAGGATTAATTAATTATTTCCAAAATTTTGACCATTTGGAACAGAAAAACGGTTCTATGAATCAATTTGTTAATTTACAGGTTTATTGTAGGTAAATTAAGTTGTAAAAATTTCTCTAAATATTAGCCTTTTCATCAATATTTGTAGATTAGCGGTATAGATTTTCTAAAAAAAAAAAACAGTATAAAATCTTTTTATTTAACTTTCAAATTTTTTTCAAGGATGAAAAAAGTGTTTTTCTTCAAACACCATGATAGGTCCTTGTAGAGAGTTTATTCAAGTTTTCAAAGTCGTCCTTGGATTTACTGTGCAATAATTTATCGCTGATGATTAACGACAAAAGTGTCATTTTTCATTCAACCATCGATATCTGGGCAATCAATAGTCGTATATAGACCTTTTAAAAATCAAGTTGAAGTTTAATAAACAAGCTAACTGACAACTACATTGATTGAGTTCCAAAAAATTTTACTGTCAGTGGCTAGCCCTAAAAAAAAATTAAAACTTTTTTCTGGAGGTATTTTTTTGACTGCTCGATAATCAAATGACTTGAAAACAATTTTTTTTGAAAATATCTTCAAACTAGAGACTTAATGCTTCGAAATGCTTTCTTTTTTTATCTCAACACGACCAATTACTGAGATACAGAGACTGAGATACAGCCATTAAAAAATCACATAAAAAATGCATGAATTTTTTTGTTTCCTTAATTTTTACCAGTATAGTGTACTTTATATTGGAATGTTCATTGTAATGGGAAGTTTAAATCGGACGAAAAGTAAATGTAAAAACAAGGAAAGATGTGCGCCCGCCTCTATCCATTTTGTGAAATTACAGTTCGGAAAATCGATGTGAAGCCTGCTGGTAAGCAAGTATATAATAATGTCGAGCGCGAATAAAATTTGCAGCTAGGAGAGCTTATGAGGCTGCGAACCCGGCTTGATACACTTCGGAGGGCGAGAGGATAAACATTTTTATCAGCTACTTTGTATTCATAGGTTACTGCGATGTCATAATTCTGTCTACATAATCGATATCTCCGCCTTATCGGGAATTGACGCTTCGACACGCGGACTTTAATTAAGTCGGCTGGCTGTATTGTGTCAATATTTTCCTTTTGCCGAGAGGGCGTTTCGAGCTCTGTAATTGCCTCACGTCTGTTTGAAATGTGACCGTCGGTGTCTTTGATGTGTCGGCCATCTTGTGTGTACACGCTACATGAAAGTTACATGAGCTACTGATCGCCCTTTAAACCAACATTGGTTAGCTATATTGTATCTTGAGCGTTCCCGTGTTTATGAGGAAACTGTTTGTGTACGGTCTACTCCCAGTTTGAATCGTGTTTGTTCTGATGGACCAATGTCGCCGCCTCCCTAACCGTCTACGTCAGATCCGACGTTTAAAATAGTATTTCATAAAGCTTCCCTGAATTTATTTTTAGTTCATTTTTATTAATTAATGTCTGTAGGAGTGCTATAAAACAATTTATGAAGCTCCCGGCCCTCACTGACGCGAATATTTTTAACTATTAGACCAGGGGTGATTCACAACTTATCCAAAAAAATTTGGGAATAGATGCAGCATGAGAAATGGAATCAATGTTGTAAAAAAATTTTTGTAAAATCTTTATAGTTTCCGAGAAAAAAATTATTGAAGTTATAGTACATTCAACCACTACATAGCTGGACAACTGTAGTCTCTAGCGTCATTCGCAATACGCGTGGAGAGCCACGTGGCCTCAGCGACTCCGAATACTGAAATCCGATTTTGCAATCGTCGTTGCGATAGTGTTTACCTGTTATCTGTGGTGTTTACAATAGTTTTTTAGTAGTTAGTGTCAAAAATGGTTTGCGTGTATAGCAACTCGGAGTTGATGGATATCGTTTTAATTTATGGTGAAGCAAGACAACATTTGTATTATGGTGAAGTATTTGTGTTATGGTGAAGCAAGACATCATTTGTGTTAGTTCGTAGAAAGTGAGTAAGACGGACCCAAATGTGTTTACACGTGAGTGGATAAAATTTTGAACAATTGCTGTTGCAGCATCGGGTATGTCAAATGATTTTATTATTTAAAAACACAAATTAATTTTATTAATAATTAATAAAGGCAAAAGCATTTGAATTTGCCGATATAAAATAGGTGCGATAAAATTCTATTTACACATTTCTTTCCTTGCGAAAGTTTTTGTCCGTTTCTATCACACCGCCATGCCGGTCGCATTGTGCGAAGTCAGGTTTTACAGTGGACCAGTTTCCTGGGCCGTGTATTTTTAAATCATTTTCGAACTGCCCTTTTTGATTTTTTCTTTACAAAATTGTATTTGTAAGAGTCCCCTGTGCATCCACAATTTTTTTTTTTTTTTGATAAGTTCTGAATCACCCTGTAGAGTTGGACGCGACTTTTTGTTTCGGCAAACTGAATTTATCTATAGATGCTAAATATTATATACAATAACATATTAGTTTCCAGTCATAAAAATGGGGGAAGATTGTTTACAGGCTGGCTAATTGTATAATTTTTACGTAAATTCACGTTTTCGCTTATAACTTCTTTCTATTCATTTCCATGACAAAACAGTAAAGTACTTTTTTTTTCGTCTTCAAAAGACCTACAAAACTAGCCCTCGAGCGTAAAAAAATATTGATTAGATCAAAAGTTATAAAAGAAGTTTATTTATGCCTTTTGAATTAAACATTTATAAACTGCGTCATTATTACCAGAACGTTTTGGCCTCACATCCTCTCATTCCTTATCACTGTCTAATAACTCACATGAAATCTGGAATCGGTAAATTGCATAGTTTACATGTTATGGCCCTATAAACAAATTAACTAATTATTAGTCTGGACGATCCCGAGCATCTTCCACAATCGCACTGATTTTTTTCAAGGTAGATTTCATAATAATACCTTGAAATCTATCATTATTTTTTTTTTAATTTCAAGTTTGCAACCTGTAAATTTTTTTATTTTTCAGCCATAGTTGCAAAATGAAATATACGACGCACGAGCATCATATATATTATTACACATTCGGAAAGCTTATGGAGAGCTTTAAGTAAAAAAAATCGTCAAGATTCGTTGGAAAACAACTGAGTTACAGACTGTCAAATATATTATTTTCCAAGCGAATTTCGCTTATTTAACGGCAGGACTATGAATATTATCGTCATTTTCTTCGGACTCGCTGTCATTCGCTTCCGCCATCCTTCTGCCGCGTCACGGTTCGCCGAAAATCAAGCGACCCACTGACTTTTGACAATATTTCTTATGCACTTAACATACTTCCACAAATAAAATATTTTTACCTGAGAAAGTACTTGGGTTGCCGGTTATGACAGTATTTTTTTTTGACGCTACCAACCTAATTTGTTTAACAATCCGCCGTCAGCTTTAACAGTCTGTAACTCCGTTGTTTTTCAACGAATCTTTTAAAGCTCTTTTCATAAGCTTTCGGAATATGTAATACTATATAACTATACCATGCTCGTGCGTCGTATATTTCAAATAAAAAAAAACTCCAGGGTACAAATTTCCAATTAAAAAAAATGATAAATTTCAAATATTTGGAATTATTCAAATTTTGTGGCTGAAAACATACATAGGTATGGTATTTATGAAAGCGAAAGAGTTGCACGAAACTAAATTTTAGTCGAGGCAATGAAGCACTAAAAGGGCCAAAAGTTCGGAATTTTTTCCATAAAGACGGATCGGAATGCGGTTTTTTGCATTCTCTTCCAAAAAATGTTTGTAAAAAATGTGGCTACTTTGTGTTTCTGACAAACCGGAATTTGCATTGCTGCAGCCAAAAATGCATTCAAAAAATTCAATTTTTGATACGGCTTTTGGAAGATTTAATAACTTTGTAAATAAGAGTCAGAATTGGCCCAAATCGGGTACTCGGGAGTTTTCGAGGTCGCTGATTACGATTATGATGTTGAAATTGACCCCCCGAACACCTGGAGCTCAGGAACGCCGATGAACTTCATCTCCGTGGGACTCTCCCACAAATCACGCGGGGAAGTAGAGAAACTCGGCGCCCGGGGGTTTTTTGGGTCTCTGAATTCAAATATGCCATTGTTGAACACCCCCCGGACACCTGGTGCGCCCGAACCTGGACGTGGGCGTCATCTCCGAGAATTTTCCTGACAAGATTGACAAAAACAACCCGAAAATTATTGTGGGGGCGTTTTTTGGGGCGCTTAATCCAAATTTCTCGTCGAAAACGACCCCCTGAACACCTGGTGCACTGGAATCTGGACGCGGACCTTATCTCCGAGGGTTTTCCTCACACAATCGAAGAAGATGAACCCAAAATCGTTATGGAGCGCTGAATTCTTTGATTGTGTGAGGAAACCAATCGGAGATGACGTTCAGGCCGAGGTTTCGGTGCACCAGGAGTCCGGAGATACGTTTTCGGGGTCAAATTTGGATTCAGGGCCCCAAAAAAAACCCATAACGATTTTCGGTTTGTCTTTAGCGATCGTGTCTGGAAAACTCTCGGAGACGACGTGCAGGCCCAGGTTCCGGTGCACTAGGTGTTATTTACAAAGTTATTAAATCTTCCAAAAGCCGTATCAAAAAATGCATTTTTTTGAATGCATTTTTGGCTGCAGCAATGCAATTTCCGGTTTGTCAGAAACACAAAGTAGCCACATTTTTTACAAAAAATATTTGGAAGAGAATGCAAAAAACCGCATTCCGATCTGTCTTTATGGAAAAAATTCCGAACTTTTATGATTCATTGCCTCGCCTATTTGTACAGGACATAGCTATTACAATGCGAAACATCGCCTTAACGTTAAAAATGTTATCACCGCCGTTCTTGGTGGTGAAAATTCGAAATATTTGGAATTATTCAAATTTCGGGGCTGAAAACATACATAGGTAGAGTATTTTTGAAACCGAGAGAGTTGCACAAAACTAAATTTGTACAGGACATAGCTAATACAATGTCACCGCCGCGCGCCGTTCTTGGTGGTGAAAATTCGAAATATTAACTCAGTAACCGTTTTTCAGATTATGATTTTCATTCATGTGGTAATGCCTGTTAAAATTTTCAACATTTATATATCCAAATGACCCGAAAATCGGATTAATATACAGGGTAAATATTTCCTGTTCTCATACCTAAGGGTGGATCTCACCCTTAAAGGCATATAAAAAACATACAGGACTTTGTTGGAAGAGATAATTTAAGCGATTCACTTATAAAAATTTAACAGACATCAACATATAATTTTTATAAGCATTTTTTATACATAAGGGTGGCCCTTGATACGGCCCGGGCATTTACAGAAACAAACAGGACTTTGTAGAAGGGGATAATTTAAGCTTCACGTAGAGAAATTTAACAGACATCATAAAATATATAAATAATATATAAATTTACAATATTCACGTAAGGGCGGCATCCACCCTTAGATATGAGGACTGGAAATATATACCCCGTATATGAATCCGATTTTCAAGTCATTTGAATCTATAAATGTTGAAATTTTTAACAGGTATTCTCACATGAACGAAAATCATAATCTGAAAAACCGTGGCTGGAAAACCGTTGCTGTATTCACACCCGTTAAAACACCTCGCACCTAGTAGGCTATTGAATATAGGATTTTAAAAGGATTATTCAAGATATTTTATTACATGAATCGTTCAAGTGGTCATTTTAGATGAAAAAACCGCGGAGTGCTATTAAATTAGAGGGTGGAAATTGGAGATAGGAGTGAAAATTCACCCTTTCGCTATAGTTCATAGGAAAAATTATTTAGAGAATTGAATTTCCCATCGAAATAGATTACTTCAATAGTTTAAAAGGAAAATGCAAATTATGCAAAAAATCGTTAATAAACAATTTGAAAAAAAGCAAAAAAAGCAGATTTTCTGATTTTTTTTTACTTTTTTGCCTCTAGTTTCTTTTTGAGTAAAAATAGGCATAGGCAAAAAAAGTAGATAAAATTTCCTTCAAAACAAGAGGTTGTAAAGTATTTTTGGATGAAAATTGACTGATATATGGCCGCTCATACTTAGCCAATTTTTCGATTTTAGTCGCGTTTACCCTTATACGTTTTAATTCTCATTTTTTGCAAAAAAGGAAGGAAATAAGACGTTCAAGGATTTTCATCACATGATATGTTCGAAGGGTCATTAAAAATGAAAAAAAACGCGAGCTGCTATTAAATTAGAAGGTTGAAGTTGAAGATAGAGGTGAAAAAGCACTTTTGCAGTTTTTTAAATATAGCACGAAAACCAAGCAAAAATTTCGGTATACTTAGTTCATAGGAAAAATTTTGTAGAGAATTAAATTTCTCATCGAAATGGCTTATTTAAAAAATGTAAAAGGAAAATTTTATGCAAAAAATCGTTAATTAAAAAATTTTAAAGAAAGCAAAAATAAGACTGATTTTTTTTTTTACTTTTCTAATAAAATAATTTAGTAAAAACTTGAGAATTTAAGTACAATAAAAGTTCTGCCCCTCAAAAAAATGAGACTACCATACATATATCTTAGATTAGATATACAGGGTGCTCATAAAATAAAAAGACACGAAAATACTCAAGAGAGAAGTACCATTATTTATTATTTTACACAACATTTTTATATAACAAATCTCTTTATAACCTCAAATAATCTCCTTTTTGAGGTGGAAAGTAGCTATAGAGTAAGTCAGAATTGAAATTTTTATTTCTCTTCTCTCTTGATAATTTTCGTATTTTTTTAATTTATGAGCACACTGTATATCTAATCTAAGATGTATGTATGATAGTCTCATTTTTTCGAGGGGCAGAACTTTTTATAAAGAGTGACATTTTTCGATAAAGTCAAAAACAAAAGAGTTTTTCCTCTTGTCAACTCCATCCGTGGACACACCGTATGTACATTATTAATAAACTCTATTGTACTTAAATTCTCAAGTTTTTACTAAATTATTATTTTTTAAAAAGTAAAATAAATCAAAAAATCTTATTTTTTGCTTTCTTTATCCTTGTTTATTAACGATATTTTGCATAAAATTTTCCTACTAATTTTTTAAATAAACCATTTCGATGAGAAATTAAATTCTCTACAAAATTATTCCTATAAACTATACCTAAATTTTGCTTTGTTTTTGTGCTATATTTAAAAAACTGCAAAAGTGCTTTTCCACCCCTACCTTCAATTTCAACCCTCTAATTTAATAGCACCCCCCGTTTTTTTCATTTTTAATTACCCTTCGAACAAGTCATGTGATGAAAACGTCTTATTTCCTTCCTTTTTTGCAAAAAATGGCGACGAAAGTCGAAAAATTGGCTAAGTTTGAGCGTCCATATATCAATCAACTTTCATCCAAAAATACTTACAACCTCTTATTTTGAAGGAAATTTTATCTACGGTTTTTTCTATGAAGCAATGTCTATACCTATCTTTACTCACAAAAAAACTAGAGGTAAAAAAATTTAAAAAATCGGAAAATCTAATCTTTTTGCTGTTTTTCAAATTGTTTATTAACGGTTTTTTGCATAAAATTTTCCTGTTAAATTTTTTAAATAAGCTATTTCGATGGGAAACTCAATTCTCTAAATAATTTTTCCTATTAACTATAGCTAAATTTTGCTTCGTTTTCGAGCTACAATAAAAAAACTGAAAGGGGTGCATTTTCACTCCTATCTCCAATTTCCACCCTCTAATTTAACAGCACTCCGCGGGTTTTTCATCTAAAATGACCCTTTGAACGATTCATGCAATAAAATTGCTTGAACGTCATAAGTCCTTTTAATCCTGTTTTTTGGATATAATTAATAGCCTATAGTCTCAGTCGCTGTGTCTCAAACTTAATGAGACACCCTGTATAAATACTACATCAAAAAGAAAAAAAAACTACTAGGAAAAACACCAATGAAACGCAGATTGCCGTTGAAACTGTACACGATAGATCCTTAAGCATGCCTTGAAAATAATTAAAATTATAAAATAGAATTTTACTTGGATACTAATTTTAAAAAATACAAATAGGCTAGAATCTGTTCGATGCAAAATTGTAAGTTAATTAGGTTTCCTTTCAAGTTCTACTTTACTACAAAATGTGGTTTAAAAATGTTTATAATTATTTTTATCGGTTTGATTTACTATGACGATCAAATAAATTAAACTTAATTTTGTCCCTAATTAAACGACTTTGACTAATAATGTTCATGGCCTAGAATAAACACAATAGAAAAATGATAATCGTTCATTTTCTCGCCCCCAATACATAAATATTTTGTTTGATAGTAAAAATTCATTTAATAACAACCAACTTTTTTATTCAGACCCAGACAGGTTTTTCTGAACATTTTTTAAATACCTATAAACCGATTCATTATTCGAACTAGATTGTGCTGATCGGATCAAGAGCATCACTGTATCCGAAGAGTTCTTATGGAGACTGCGCAATAACCACGAGACAGAGAATTCCATGGATTCAAAGAAAATGCTTATTGGTCTTTTTTCTAAGTAATATTGTCGGTACATTTTAAATACTAGTACTAGTAGGTATCATGATGAAGTTATATTCGTACCAAAAAAACTGTACGAATACTTTCTTTAAGGGTAAATAAATGTTCTACTAGGTAGGTAGGTACTTACTTTCATTGAATAGTTAAGTTTCATCACAGCCACTTCAAAACACATCACACACAAGAGTACACTTTACAGGAAACATTAGTTGTATTACACATCACTAAATGCATTTATCCACGACTATTGTATAATGTACCCATTATACGTCTGTTTGCTCGACCTTAATAATACCCATTAATCACGGCAGTGATTAATGAGTCATTAATCACTACTGTCAGATGCTTCCTTAATTTAGCTATAATATTATATTGTTCTGCTACAAACAATCCGTTTTTAAAATTTTATCTTGTAAACCACTAAATATTTTCAATTCAGTGCTGTACATATAAAAAAAAATTAAAAAAGTGAATTTTCCTAGACCGGATTCGAACTCGGGACCCGCGGTTGGAAGGGAAAGAGCATCTACACTGAGCCATCAGCGACTTCATTTGTGCGAGTCGTATATCTGTTTCTTAACATACCATGTTTTTCGAAACATTTCAAAAAAAACTTCAACAAAAATATTTAGTATTCGTGGATAAAGTATAGTATTCTACTCCCGTATAATGGGTATTATTCACTCGGTGATTTAGGCCACTCGCCTGCGGCTCGTGGCCGTAAACTTCACCTCGTGAATAATACCCATCATTATACGCTCGTTGAATAATATACTATTATTAACACAAATAAAATTAATAATTATTGTCCACACGCGAATTGTTTCACCTACGAGACAAACACGTAACAACAAAGTAACATCGGACGTCCAATGAAATTCTTTCTAGGCTAGGGCGACGCGAGTTTTTTTTCGAAAAGCTGATACCGAGGTTGGTGCGGATAGAGATGGGCAATGGGCAGCATTAAAATACAAATTATGAGCAAGCCGTCTCATTTCCATAATTGAACAAATACTTTTTCTTACCGGGCGTTATAATAGTTTGCAAAATACTACTTCCCCATATTTTGCTATTTTCTTAAAATATGTTTAGAACGATTTACTTTTAAGATGGGGTGTTTGCTTCAAAAAATGTGTAGTGTTCTATGACTGAATATTATTCTACAATGCGAACCATATAAGGAATTTCTGAAAACTTTGCAATTTTTATTCAGTTTTAAAAATATTAATTCAAAATATAGACCATTTTCGCCAACTTGTGACATACTAGACCATGGACTTTGGTATAGAAAACTTTCTATTCTCTGCTTCTCTATTACTAAATAAAAGGAGGACGGTCATTTGAGATTTTATTTGATTTTTTTATGAATAGACAACCCAATTTGGGCATTGTTTAGCGGTCCACCAAAACCATTTTAGTTTTATATTTTTTTAAATTTCCAGTTAAATAATGATTTCAGTAAAAAATAAAACAATACAGGTGAAGTGTTTTTGTCATATTATTTCATTTTCTCTTTGTATCCGATAAGGTGACAAACATTATACCTGCTCTATTGTTAAGGATTAAAGTAAAATATCTAACATTAATAATTAAAGGTTAACAGAAAAGGCAAAGTCTGCACTTGATTTTTTTTACCTAAACAGATATTTTTCGAGGTTTTAATTACATTCTTCTTATTACAGATACGTAAGTATTCCTTTTATATATTGTCCTTAATTTAATTATTAGATAAAATTATTCTTTAGTTTCATTAAATAATAAATAAATAGTATTTTTTTCATAGAATACTTATTTTTAGTTTAAAAGTCATTAAATATACTGAACACTGAACATATTTATTAACAATATAGATAAATCCAATTATTTGAATAATTATTGATATTATCCCGTACCCATCTTCACCCCAGCTCCTTGTTTTCTGCGAAATCTCGTTAACTTGTGAACAAAAATTTTTCAACCTATTCTGGACCAATAGCGTCACCGCGTACGCATTGTATCGGTCGGCAACCACAAGCTCATTATGAACAATTTATTTAAAACAGTTTAGGTGTGATTACGCGGTTGGTATGTATATGATTTTTATTCTTGATTTGAAGAAAATTCTACAGGGTAATCTCAAATAATGTGCGGAATTATGGGCTAATAATACTTATAAAAATAATGGTAAAAGCTTCGACTCTTTTAGCAGTTGTGTTTTTTATAGTTCAATCAATAGGTAGAATAGCTTACAAAAAATACCACCTGGAAACAAAAAATATAGTGATATAGGAAAAAAATTCTAAGAAAGGTAGTGTATTTTTCCTGTGGCGAATAAACGGCGAAGTTAATCTAAAAAATTCATAATAGTAAAAAAAAACGGTTTTTCGCTAATAAAAATAAAAATTTGAACTCCAATCGAAAAAAGTTAAATGAGAAAGTTGTAGCTATTAAAAAAACCTATCGATTCATATTTTTAAATATATCGTTTGCCATATTACTTTCCGAGATATATTGAATAAACCGTCAAAAATCGACTTTTTTTTTTGCTGCTATCTCTTGCAAATTAAGATTTTGAAACATGTTACTTGCTGTAAATGTAGCCCTCGGCAAGCAAAAAAGTACCTTTTCTTTAAATTAAAAAATATCCAAATTATGGCGATTGATTTACAAAAAATTGGGAAACTTAAAAATAATGATAAAGACTGAACGAAAAATAAAGTTACATAGTTACATTCGTGTCACGAATCATTGAATGAGTTTTTTTCGTGGTACAGCTAATGTTATCGATGTGGAACGAGAGGACATGTGTACGATTTTTTAATATCTTTTTTTGATGAACTTTCTAACCAACAGTGCTTTAGAATTTTGAAGATACTACCAGATAAGTGTAAAAAAATTAAAAAATCTACCTAGGTATGCTTTGCAAATTTTATTTATTCTTTGAAAATTGATTGCGAAAGGTGTATATAAGGTGGAATTGCTGTTAATTAGGTAGGTATATAATATAATATAATACAATAATAGTGAGTTTAATAGGTACATATTACCCGAGATATTACCTACTCCTGTATTAGGTATTTATTTTCAGTACAAATGCGTAGTACTTAATACACCTAGCACCTACAGAAAATAAAGTTTTCTTCTCACTACTAAATAATTTTTGTAACTACTTTTGCTGTATGAAAGAATAATTAAAAAAATCATAATAGTACAGGTTTTAAATTATAAATTTTTCAGATATGAACTGTTCTATTTTCCAAATAATCGGCATCAAATCGTAATTGGTATCATTTGTCGTATATCAGGTACGACGATGCTTTTTTACAGGAAGCAGGTTTTATGAAAAAAGTTATTGATAAAAAGTTCTGCATGGCCTAAAACCCAAAATGAAATAATCAAATTTCAATGTTTTGCTGAGGCATATGAGCTTTGTCGAAAAATGTAAATTTTGCTCAAGAGTAAAATACTTTTATTTTATTTTATTTTATTTAAGTTTATCCTAATAGAACTACGGTCAGATATCCAATATTATCCATATATCTTTAAAAACAATCTTTAATAATTTTTGGGTATAAACATACCTAGTAGGAAATAAACAAATAAATTATAATTTAATTTTGCAAATCATAAAACATTTATTGTATTAAATTCATTGGTTTGTCAGTGCATCCTATATTTATGTCGATCTCTATACGTAAATTATGAATGCTAAATACAGAGAACAGTTTTAAAGAATAATAAAATCTGTTTTTAATGGTAGATGGATAATATTGGATAACTGACCGTAGTTTTCTATTAGGATCAACTTTTCTTAATAACGATTGTCAATATTGTAAAAAATAAGGTACTTTATTCTTGAGCAAAATACATTTTTCGACAAACCTCGTATACGACTGCAAAAAATTGCAACCTGATTATTTCATTTTAAGTTTTAGGCAATGCGGAACATTTTATCAAGAATAACTTTTTTTATATAAAACCGATAATAAAAAAATATGCCTTATGGTGCCGACTTAATTGTACACACTTTATATTCTTTTATTAGCTCTTGTATTTTTATTAATTTTGAAAATGCTTATTAAATAAAGTCAACAGAAATGCAGATACATGACGTTATTTTACCATATCAAACCATGGCAGGCAAACAATTTGCAAAAAATTTCTACTTGTAAAAAAATGATTTAGGTATTGAACAAATTGTTTTCTCTTTGTACATTTAATTCCCAATATGCATTCATATAAATTGAATATCATTGTAAATAACATTTTTTTTTAAGATCCAGAGTTGTCATACGATGATTGATTGCAAACGAGGATATAAATTTAAAGCATATGTATATTTGTACTTTCACGGAAGCAGTTTTGGAATTAGCTAATTTTATTAAATAGTTGTCACCTTGATTGTCACAGTAAATGACTTAATCTCCTTAGCCATGCAACCAGAAATAATATATAAGTAGGTACAAAAATGCTCCTATTTTAGTACCTTGGTAACATGTTTTTATTTCATATAGTATTTATAGATAATTAAAAACATCCTGTATAGATCTTATTTTTTACGATATACCTAGTATTCATGGGTGAAGTTGAAGGGAGAACAAACAGTTTTATTTTAATTTTATTAAGAAAAAATAATTCTTGTTAAAAAAAACAAATATTTAATATTTTTCCTACATTGAATACGTACAGGGTCATCAGGCGCAAATTAATTTATTTTATAAAAATAAATAAAACAAAATTACGTTCCAGGAATATGACATGAACCCTGTCTTTGTTATGAACACCCTGTGTATTTATTTATTTGTGGCATACTCGGTGGTATAGTGTTAGTTTCTTTTCTTCATTTTATAAGGTGGCAAAATAAATACCTGTGAAAATTAAAATAATCCCCATTGGTATAATTTAAACGATCCCAGGCATTTTGGGCAAAAACTATTTCAGACGTAACAATAATTAGACAACTAACTTGACAAATGTCAAATTATTTCAATTCGATTTTCAATTGTTTTTGGAGTTGGCCAATTTGATAACAGGTCTGCTACGAGAACTGTCCAAAAAATAGAAAATTGCAAATATCTCTAAAAGTAGTAACGGCAACCCTAACAATGATTATATAACTTGAAAAGAAATTTCAATCTGCATACGACAAAGTAAAAAAATACAGTGTGTTCCATTTAAGTTAACAAAGTTATAGCTGTTTCAAGTTATCAAAATATACAGCAATAATGAAACACCTACTATTAAATGTTTTAATTTGTTGGTATATTATAATGCAGTATTACCTATGCCCTTTACAGGTACCAAAAATCCACTTGACATTACGCTCCTGGAAAGAGTTACAAGCATCTTCGCGGACCGTTACATCTGTCAAATTTTTTCTTTAAAAATTTATATCTCCAAATCTATAACTCCTAGATATAGGGAATATTTAATAAAGTGACCCTCAAATTTCATGTAGATTCCGAAAATGGAATAATACATAGGGTGTCCCATTTAAAATAACGAACTTGGTGTCGGCTTCCGGTATAACCGGAAGTGCTGGAGAGTTCTAGATACTTTAGTTATGTTTGCCCCAGGGACAGTTGCCTAATTTTCAAATTTTTCGGAGCAGTACTTTTCTAGATATCTATCAACGCAGTGCCCGGTGAGACACCCTGTATGATTTAAAATTGTTCTATGGCCTACCTGTTTTTGCATTTTTAGATATTTTTAACTCTTATCTTAACTTTATCCCCTATTATTTCGCCCTGAGATAATTTCGTAAATCTTTTTCTTGAAATGGTACGTGGGCGAAATATCGTGTTATCGTGTTTTAACCGACCATACGAAGGAGAAACAACATTATTTTTAATTATAAGAGGTGTTATTTGCATTCTGGTAGGCAGTATAATCGCAGACCACTATCTTTGGTTTATCAATTTCTATCAGGATAATGTATTTTAATGGCTATGAAACTCGCATCAGATTAATTCCTGCAGAACAGACGGAATAAATTTAGCAGAAATATACTTTCAACGATTTAGCTGAAATAATTAAGATAATCTTGAAAACAGTTTTCTTATCAGTTCAGTGAGGACTACCTACCTACACATATCTACCTGTAGGTAGGCAATATGTGAATATACAGAGCCTTCAGGATTGATGTGTCTCTCACAACACAAGGAATAACAGTAATTGCAAAGAAAAAAAAATAATAGATCAAGTTGTTGTCTTTGTATTATAAACTTTCTTCAAAAAAATGTAAATGCAATAATTTCTTTGTATAAACCTTGTGAGTACAAAGATAAATTCCTGTTAAAAAAAATAATCAAAGAAATTTAAAAAAAATAAAACTTTATACAAAGACTAATAGAAGGTAGTGGAACCATTGGCAACATGGGGTTTGGTGGGAATTTGTTATTTCTACTTTTATTTTGAAAAATAATATCAACGATAATTTACAAACGCAAAAAAATCAGAGAACAATATAACATTAACAATATTTTATTGAAAATTTTCCCTATTAGCCCGTGTCCAATTATTAACCTTTAAAAATAATAAATTATATTTGTCAGTAACTCAGAAGCAAATAAATATTTTTTATCTATTTTTTGGTCATTGGTCAGAATTCGCTGGTATGACAATAAGGTACAACAAGCTACTTTTGGCACATTCTATATACGGAACATTGGCATTCATCATTTAAAAAAACTTATAGAAAATGTTCACAATAACATCACACTGAAAGAAGTCATCCAAGTAGGATGTTTTGCTAGGTGGTACTTTTAGTAAAACAATAGGACAATAGGACATAGGGTATAGAACAATAGGACATTTAGGACAACAAAAAATCATGCTATAAGTAAATATGTTTTACTGAAAATGTTTACTACCACTACAAAAATGTATTGTCCCTATTTAACAGCTCAGTTATAATTATATTTTAATTAACTATCGATCTTCTAAAATGAGTTGCTTTTCTCGGGTAAGTGAATGTATTTTCTTGAAACTTCTACAATAGGGGGTAGTAATCCCTAATTTGTAGCAATTTAGGATTCACTCAGGATCACTGAGGCCTAACTTATATTTGTAGTGGGCATTTATTGCCATATTTGATGAATCGAATACAAGAAAGCACTGTAAAAAAAATTAACTCAAACAATCAATTTTACGCAATAACGTATCAATTTCTGTCCACACCCGATTGAGTGAAATTTTCACTCGATTAGTATGAGTACAACTGAGTGAAACTATTGCATCAGAAATTAGTGAGATTTACTCAAATCCGAGTTACTGCTAACTATCAATTGAGTGACTTTTGACTCTATTATATGAGTATATAAAACCAATTTAGAGTTGACTTTTTCTCTAATATAATTTAAAATTTAACTATTAGGTATTGAGTCATTTTTTGCTCAGACTTGGTTTTTAATTAAATAAATAGTGCAAAATAAATAGCTCATAAATGATTAATTAGGATATACAGTGTTGAAATTAATTAGACGCTATACAGCGTGTTCTGCAAATGATGAGCTTTCAAATTAGGAGAGATTAGGAAAAATAATCAAATCTACATTTTTTTGTAGTATACAGTGTTCTTTACGTCAAGTGGCTTATTAGACGTTTCAGAGGAACCAAAGACAATATGACTCTGACATTATATTTACGGGGGTTATTAGATATGTTCTTTTCAATGAAGATAATGCCATCAACGTAGCACTTCCGGTTATACCGGAAGTAGCTGTCAACTTGGTTATTTTAAATGGAACACTATACAGCGTGGTAAAAAAGTTCTCCATAAAATTCATATTTTCGTTAAACAATTTTTTTTTTCGAAAAACGGTGAGGCCAGTCGATTTTTATTTGATCCAGGGCACCTTGTTTTTCCACATTTTTTTTTTTTGATAATCCACTTATGACAGCGATGACATAATTTTTTTTTAATGACAACGCATATTTTTTTCGTTCGAAATTGATGACAGTGATAATTATCTAAACAACGGTGTGAAAATTTCGATGTCTTACATAACAATTTTTTTTAGAAAAATGCACCTTAAGTTCTTATAAGTGATAATTGTCTACTTACACTATTAATGGCTCCGAAAAGGACAAAGTTGACAAAATTACATTTCAAACGAGTAAAATTACACTAATGTTTGTGTAAGTCTAGCGAAATTGTTCGAATTGCCCACCCTGTACCATTTGGCATTGTCCTAAGCGTGTGTAAACGCCGTCTACACTTCGTTCAAGCATTCCCGGGTCGATTTGATTTATTTCAAAACGAATACGGTTTTTAAGTTCTTCCAAATCACCTGGTCTGTTTGTGTACACACGCG
>NW_019416336.1:362905-366011 GCF_000390285.2 Anoplophora glabripennis | reverse complement strand
CTGGATAGGACGTTTGCCATATGAACCGTTGTTTAATGTGGAGGGGCCGGTGCCTTGGCCTCCTAGATCACCAGATCTTAACCCCCTCGACTACTATGTATGGGGTACGTTGAAAGATGATGTTTACTCTGTACCAATTGAAGACAGAAATCAGTTGCAGAGAAGAATAATAGACGCCTGTGATAATCTCAAGCAGAGGCCACATGAAATCATCGCGGGGATAAATTCTTTAATACGAAGATGTGAAATGTGTATTAATGCAGCAGGCGGGCATTTCGAACAACTTATGCAGCTGTAATTATTTTCAATAGTTTTATTAAATATTGATTATTGAATTGATACAGTAATTATTTTATTGTCGTTAATTCATCTGCAATTTGTAGGTCTATTGTAATAGTAATAATAAATAAATTTTACTTGAAAATGATAATAGTTACGAAAAACTTACAAGGATGATAATTTTTTGTCCCAAATTAAACGGAGAATCCAAAATATTTTGTTTTTTAAATTTAAAGCCAGTGGCGTACTAATATTTTTTTACTAAAGCAATGGAGACCCCTATTTTCTCCGTCACTGGTAAAGTAAAAAAAATTGAAAAAATCTCCAAAGATCACGCGTACAGTGCCAAATCATTTATAAAAATCTTACGGGTGAAACCTCATCACCTACAGAAAAATTCGAAATATATATTTTTTTCGGGAAACTTTAACGCGCTGTATCTCAAAAAGTAAACATTTGTCGGGTATAGTTTATTTAGCAAACTAACATTATTTTTTGATAATGTATTGCTTCTTAAAGTTTGATCAAAAAAAGGGGACCATCCTGTATACAGAGTGTATTTAAATGGAGGGGCACAAATCATACCAGAGATCTCTTTGGTGAAAATAAATCGATTTAACCTAACATACCTATATCCCAAGTCGCATAATAAAAAAGATACAGGGTGTGAAAGTGAAAAATAAAAAATGGTTTTTCCTTAATAATTTCTATAATTTTAGTCAAAAATGTTTCAAATTTTCAACCGACAGGTTTTTTAATCATGGGAAAAATAATATAATAATGATTTTTGCGTGTCGAGTACGAGGCGCCCTCTGCAGGCAACGTTATGCATTGAATATATAGTAACTTTTTTGTCAACTCCCGTATACAGCTTTTAGTAGCAAAATATGAAATATTGGACTATTTTGAACAAAAACGGTATACTTATTGAAAATGACTAAAGCCAACCGTTTAGGAGATATTTTTAAATTCATAAATTAGTGTTACGGATTTATACCTCCACGAATACCAAGATATAAACAGATACTTTTGTTAATAAATTCAAAACGCATTGCCTCACAGTAATTATTAGTTATGGATCTGTATTTTAAAATTCGACCAAAAGGGGGCGCAGGAAACAATTGAGACAACATTATTTTTCCTGTTTTAAATTTACTCTACTATTTTTGTGTATTATTTTAGCATGTGTGAATACACTTGTTGCATAATTTCTATTTAATTGTTTTTTCGGTATCCTTATTAAAAAACCACATTTTCTTGTGCATGTGAAATTATTTAAACCCTGAATTAAAGAAATCTCATATAAAATAACAGTTCAGCTGAAAAAATATTGCAAAATACTTACCTATTTATTGTTAGTTTAATAATAATTATTAGAAAAAAGAGCAAAACAACTAAAACCAAGCTACACTTAACAGTCCATAGATAATTTAAAAGAAATAATTGGCTGGGAATTATTAAAAAGAATATTTTTAAAGGATATTTTCAAAATAATTTAGATTTTCCTGCAAGTATAGTCTAATTCTACGAATAAAATTACGACCAACTCTTGAAAAAATATGTATGGCATTCTTTACTTCCTCAGCTGCTGTAAACATTCTTTGACGTAGCATCTCCACACTATCAATTGGGTTGGAATAAACAACATTTCTTAAGTGACCCCATAAAAAATAGTCCATGGGTGTGAGATCCGGTGATCGCGCAGGCCATTTAACTGGTGCATCGTTCCCTCGATCTCCCAGGAAAATTTAAATTTAACCATTGTCCAACAGCTAATAAACATTGTCTAACAGCTATGAGCAGGAGCTCCGTTACGTGCGTACCACATGTGTTCACAGATAGCTAGTGGCACGTCTTCAAGCAATATTGGGAGTTGCTCATTTAAAAATCTCAAATAATCGATTCTGCCGAGATGCCGAGAAAGAATACACAGGCCAATAAGATAATATCGATTCCTGCCAATACATTTAAACTAAAATTATGTTGAAATTTGGATGTACAAACTTGGTGAGGATTTTTGTCAGACCATGAGTGAAAATGACGCTTAATCACCAAACAAAATACTGGATAAAATATTTCTGTTTTCCCTTGAAATGTTCATATACCATTGACAAAAATCTATCCTGTTAGGCAAATCCGCAGCAGTCAATTCCTGCACAGGTTGTAGATGGTAGGGATATAAAAGACTATCATTTGCAATTTTCCAAATAGTAGTACCTATGTGAAACGTTATACTGTGTCGCCAATTTTCTGGTACTAGTTTCAGAATTCTGATCTTGTAAATTGCCAAGGACAACTTCTTCAAGTTCTACATCGCGAATAAGACGTCTTCTGCCAGTACCTTCAGGACGAGGTTGAATGTGTCCGTTTCCTCGAAGTCTTCTTTCTACCGCCGCAAAAGTTTTTCTAGCAGGAATATCTGGCATGATAAAGTCGTACATCAGCAGCATAGTTCTTCTAACATTTAAAAAATACTTGCAACATATCGACATACTCGTCATTAGTATACATGATTTGCTATTTTATTCAATTCCAAAACTATTTAATATCTAGGATGCAGGTAAATAGTGACTAAAATAAATTTTTAACACTTTAAACTAATACTTCAAAATTGCAGCTTACGAGTATTATCAACTGACATTTATCGACTCGATTTTTTTATTTATTTAAGCAACTCGAACCTTGGTATTCGTGGAGGTATAAATCCGTAACACTAATTTATGAAATTAAAAATATATCCTCAACGGTTGGCTTTAGCCATTTTCAATAGTAAAGTAAATTTAAAACAGGAAAAATAATGTTGTCTCAGTTGATTCCTGCGCGCCCT
>NW_019416336.1:315783-362820 GCF_000390285.2 Anoplophora glabripennis | reverse complement strand
GTCATCAATTTCGAACGAAAAAAATATGCGTTGTCATTTAAAAAAAAATTATGTCATCGCTGCCGTAAGTGGATTATCGAAAAAAAATTTTTTCCACATAACAAGGTGCCCTGGATCAAATAAAAATCGACGGGTCTCACCGTTTTTCGAAAATAAAATTGTTTAACGAAAATATGAATTTTATGCAGAACTTTTTTACCACGCTGTATATATTATTGCATTATCGACAAGATAAATTAAAAATAAGTCAAAAATGTTAAAGCTTCCCTCTACCTAAATTTAACCGTTTTCGAGATAATCGTATTTTACAAAAGTTTTGACAGATGCAAGCGTTTCGAAAATTTCCTATATATTTTTCCGTTCTGGGAACTTTCACTTGCTTTTCGGAATACTACACAAAGAACATAAGATGCGCTACCTTCCTCTATCAAAATTACCTGAAGAAAATTATATTAAGTGTCCCATTGTTCACGTTACATTTCGAAAACTTAAAACCGACAAAACTCCTTAAATTCAAACAGAACACCCTGTAACCTTCTGCATCATATTATAGAGAATCAAATTCTCTTTTCATCGATATAGGCATTCTAGGAGTTACAGTTTCAATTTCTCAGATATTTACGATTTACTTACATTCTCAAGAATATTACGTTACAAATATCATCAAATGTGCCATCATCAAAGGCGAATATTGCTATTGTCATTCAGTATTCTACAAGTATCAAGTATTTGCTCAACAAGACAAATGCAAAATAATGATTCTAATGGCATTATTTTCATTGAAGAGGACATATCTGATAACCTCCGTAAACAAAATTTCATAGTCATATCGTCTTTGGTTCCTCTGAAACGTCTAATAAGCCACTTACCGTGAAGAAACCTGTATAATAACCCTTGAAGTTAAGAGAAGAATTTTTTACAGTGTACTGTTACCAAAGCAAAAAAATTCTCACAGCGCAAGTATTTCGGAGATTCCATTAGCAATTTTCTGTTAGATGCTATCTCTGGTGGAAGCTGTCCCTTCTGCCCGGGGTCGCACCCAGCACTCGCATCTCCAGCATCGCGGAGGCGGTACACCTAGCGCTGATGCGATATCAGAAGAATGATAATCCCTGAATGGGCGAGATGTAACGAGCGCTACTGGTCCCATCCGTCACCGGACCACCAGGTAGCCGACCATAAAATTATACTAAATCGTGCGTCTGTCTGGGGCCCATTCATGGGAATATATTGGAATCTGTGTAGATATGAGCCCATTGTTACGGGATTACCACACGGTGCTACCAGTCTTGTACAATATCGTCGTGTTAAACATTAGCCAGGTTTTTATTACGATTTTTAACATCATATTTTTTCCTGTAGGACCGCTCGATATTAATTACGGTTTTACAATGCTGGAGACCGATCTGACGTCAAAGCAGAAACTGAAAAGAAAGAAAAATGGCACCTGCGGCTTGAAAGAGATATTCTGTTTGTAAGCTCTACAAATAAGCGGGATACGTGGAAATAGAAAAGAAACAAATTTTAACAGTTTATCATGCTTTCTTATTTATAGCTTTATTAAGCATCCAAGTCCTGTACACGTTTAGCCAAACTGTAAGGGGGACTACCACAGTATCTTCCTTACTGTATTTAGAAAATAATTATGACTATCATAACTTCAGTAAATTTTTGGATGACTAGACGTAAGATTTTTCACTCGTTTAATTCCAATTTATCATCATAGAGTCAGACAAGCTGGTCCAATTTCATTCAAAAACAGAAAATAGATCAAACATGATGTCCTATTTTTGTTGGTTGTTACAAAAAGAAACGAAAAATAGAGGGACTACACGAAAGCGTAACCCTTTGCATAGATCCTTTGAAGAAAAGAGAACACGTTATAGCAACAAAAATAAGAATGATTTGCAGATATCGTTTTTTTTTTTGTTTAGACAGTAGAGTATTCTACAAGTTTTATTGCATTCTCAATCTTCTAGGCTGTTATCTCATCTCTCAGCACAAATAGTAGATGGATAGATGGGTGGATGGGTGGGTTTTATAGTTGGTACAGGTGGATGAATAAATATGCGTATTCATGCATGAACGACTGGATAGAAAGATGTATGAATTCATAAATGGGTGGGTGGATAAAAAGATGGATCCACAACTCCGCAACACGAATTATGCCATGAAATTGGCGTTTCTAAGCATTTTGATCTGTTTTTGAATGAAATTGGACCAGCTTGTCTGACTCTATGATGATAAATTGGAATTAAACGAGTGAAAAATCATACGTCTACTGAGCTGGTAGAATAATTTGACTTTTTATAACTTTCGTCGATAGTAAATGACCGGTTTTTGTGAATTTTTACCTATTTTTTGAATTTTCCCGAAAACTCAGACCCGTTGGGCCAAATCTGAAGGCAGATTCGGATTCATCGGAAAAAAATACATGGAAATACATGGGTCTGAATACCAGATCCGATACTTTTTTTTGTGGGGCTGTGTAATCAAAAGCATTTTACCTTAATCTACTTAAATTTCCAACTAGTCCGAGTTACTAATTGCAAGGACCTTTTAGAATGCTTGTCACAGCCTTCGCAAACCAACCATCCTTCTGTTTCAGGATGTAATATATAAGCTCTTGAAGATTTTCCAAATGATTAAAACGATATCCCCGTAGGAATATTTATGTTGTTTACGTTTCTGTTGAATGTTTATCTATGGGTGGATGACATTTCATTCTGGAAGTGTCTATTAAAAATAAACCCCGAAACTGTTAAGTCGAAAAGCCAAGCCAGGTAGTTCTCCGTAGTCTTTCTCAATTAGATGTCCCTGTCACAGCTGTTGTATACCTGCCATAAATCATTTCGTAATCGTTGTTTAAATAGTTATCAAACGGTTTCCGTTTGTTGTGTTACTAGTCACAATAAAACCGAGCATTACAGTTTTGCATTCTTCGCGCTCAGTGAATGAATTTTTATAAAACTAAATTAAATCCGTTTGGAGTAAAGCTCTTGTTAGAATTTTTCGAGAATGTATTAGTCGAGTATTAGTATACAAAAGGGTTTAGTCTTCAGATTCTGAATACAGATGATCTTAATAATTTGAACATGTACAAAAATTGTTCTTTTCAATTGTATAAAAAATTGTTCTTTTCAATTGTACCTGTTGTTGTAATATAGTCATATCTCATTCCTGGAATATCTAAATTGTCTCCCACTAAATTAAACTCATCTTAATCTAATTACTTAGAATATCAATGCCCATTTGCAGCATCATACTAAGAACAATTACGCCTTTGTTGAAGTTAAGTTTACTTAATTTGTCAACGTATTGCATCGAACTGTCATAAATTGTACTTAGTAAAGTACATTTTGTAGTGCCAACAGCTCAGAAATTTAGTGACTTCTATTAATTTTAATTACTTCATGTCAGTTCCTTCAGTTCCTTTTGTGTTTCTTCAGTTCATGTCATGGGTCTTTCTTAAGATGCAAGAGTAAAAACGACAGCAAATTGTAAAAATTATTTATTTTGAATATCAATATGTCACTCATTCAAATATTCATTTTTGTATTTCTCTTTTAATTTAAATACACACTATAGGCACAATAACACACATGTAGCTACTTCAAATTTCTAGCTGTTCTGCCTCTGCATAAAATTAGGTTAGGTCGAGTCAATTTTTTGTATAAAAATCAGTCCAATTTACCTACGTCAATGTTTCTGTTTAGAGACTTTCTTAGATTTTTCTCTCTGCAATCCCTATAAACTCAAATTAATAGCATCTAATGATAAACTAAAGGCAATACTGAATATTTCTTTAAGCTCTTTTGACTGTTTTATCAAAAATTAGTGCTGTGCTCTTATTTTATTTTTAAAAGTATTTTAATTTTTATACCGAGAGATTCAGAATGATTGATGACGCCACTACCTACAAATATTTTGTGTGCCGCTCTATTTTTTCACTCTTCGTAGTTGGCAACACTGACAGTGATTTACTTCGTTCAGTGGCGGGTTAAGTGATTGGCAATTTGCATATGCATTTTAATCACAAAAATTAAACACAAAAGGTAGAATGTTGGTATTAATTAATTTGAGGGGTTTATTAATTTGTTAAAGGAATAGATTAAATAAAAATGATTTAGAAATTATTATTATTTACCTGAAAACTAAGATATTAATCAATTTTTAACAATTATTTATCTACATATCTTGTTTTTTATGCAAACTTCAAAGTAAAAGCAACAGCTATTAAGGAGGTTTATTTCATTTGGAATTGACGAACAAATATTCATAAACAAATTAATATAAGCTTATTAATATGAAGAAAATCCTCAAAAAAAAATTATCACTAGTTTGGATACCTAAGACGCGATATTAATAAAATAATTATTCTGGATCGCTTGGTACAAAGTGCACAAAAGTTTACTAAATTGGTACCTAAATGACTTACTACAGTTATTTAATAATTCAGGACTTTTGACAATAGGTAGGTATTAGAATAATTTAGGTATATACGTTTTTTTATAAATTTCAAGACTTTATGCCTGGAAAACGAAGCAAAAATCACAAACTTTGCTGTTTATTAGAATTTTTAGTCGAAAATAATTTTTCATCGCCCGTTAAAATTTATCGGACCACTCTGTATATCTAACTTTCTCACTTTCATTAATTCAGGGTCACTGTTTGCAAATAAAAGAAGATTGAGACATTAGACTTTATAATGTCCCCCATAACCAGAAAAGTTGTTCAAACCAAACAGTGTTTGTTTCTTTATCTTAAGATTTATGTCGCCCGATCGAAAATAAACAAAAAAAAATGGCAATAGGTGTTAGTAAAAACACAACATAATGTGGGTGTGAATAAATTACACTTTTCATTTCGCAGAACGAGTTTTGTATGTGCCAATAAATTTCTAAGGAGATGTTCTCACACAGTGTAGTAAAATCTCTTACAACCTTTAATAATGCATGTTGCTTATAGATAACACAGGCATTAAGTCTGCGGAGGTATAACTAGCCTTCCATACTAAAACTGAAAGAGCTGTTAAGTGTTTCAAGTTAAGATTGCGTAGAGATTAGTCACAAAATTGATCATCTCTCATATTGATTTATGGCGCGAGTGCCCTCCTTGGGAAAGTAGGTGTGTAAACTAGTTGCAAGGTTTTGTTGAGCAATAGGCGGATTCGAATCTATTCAAATTATGTTGTGAACATAAACAACTGGTTAAATTTAAATCTTTGTGATTTTTTTAAATTGGATGAAATTCTAAAAAAAAACAGTTTATATTTCTGAAGACAATTATATTTTGTAGTTCGTGTGTTTATGTAGCAAACCGGTTTTATTTCTATTAAATTTTGTTGGTATATAACAAGCTAGTGCAGCAGAAGTTTAAAGTGAGACACAATATGCTATCGGTGGCATACTCATAGTTTAAATATATTGCCTGATTACCTTACTCGACTGCATCTGACTTAATGAATTCTGGAGTCCAATTCCGAACATTTCACGTGATATATTTTCAATAGCACGTTACATATTCAGTTTAAGGTTGAAAACGGTTTGTCGCTTATTTCCGTAAACCAGAGGTTACACATAACCCCTTAGGAACAAGACCAAAGGTGGCGAGATCACATAATCTTGGTGGCCAGTTGACATTTGCATTACTATTCGAAATAACCCATTCAGGAAACTGTTGTTACAATAAATCAATTGTCTGACCAGATGTGCGACAAGTTGCACCATCTTGTTGAAAAAATTGTTGTCTATGTCAACATGTAACAAATCAGACCAGAGATATTCTATTAGCATATCCCTGTAACACTTTCCATAAACAGTAACACGATTTCCATCAACTTCTTCAGAAAAATAGGGCCCAATCACGCCTTGGGTCCAAAAACCACACTAAACGATGACCTGAGGATAAAGAGGCACCTCTTCAATCATTTAACGATTTTCATCAGCTCAAATTATGTAATTATGTTTATTTATATGTCGAGTTCCAACTGCTTTAGAACCCAATTTGCGAAAGTTCGACGTAGATGATGATCAGCTGCCATCAGTTCTTGGGTCATTTGGAAAGGTTTTAGATGAAGATCGTGATGCAAATTTCCCCACATAGTCATCTGACAAAGACTAAGTTCTTGAGAATTGAAACTTTCTCATTAAAAGAGCCTAGTGTATGTATTCGTGAAGGCGGTACATATTGAACAGTCAGTTTAACTGAATTTGTCTTTGTCAGTTGAGCCGTTTTGTTTATTTCAATTTAACGAATAAAATGGAAATGACCATTTAATACCTAGCGATATTTAACTTGTGACAAACCTAACGCATACAAAAAAGTTACAATATCTCGTAAACCAAGATCCAAATCAAAATCTTATGTGAGTGAAAAAATAGAATAAAAAACGGACTATCAAAGAAAAAATCTGAAATAATTGGCATACTGAAAAAAGATGAGGGGTATCACGGATACTACAACCCCCCTTTCCTCCGTTCGCGCTTTGATATTTTAGACCAAAATTACACAGAAAGTGTGACTTCAGATAAAAATATGTGTCAAATTTCAAATATCTCTACAATCATCGGAGCTATTCATAAAAATAATTTTTAAAATTCCTATATTTTGAAAATGTGTTTCGAATACGAAGAATGACAGAAGAAATGTTCCATTATTTTAGTCCAAAGAATATGTGGTTAACGTCTTGACCTACTAATTTGTAACACCCTGTATATAAATTAATCTTATTTACAAATGCTATACTTTAAAATAAAAATATGCATCATATGAAAAGATTTTTAAAAGTTGTTATTGAAGAAATACCTAAAATGGAGNTGATCCATTAAAACAGCATGATGCGACGTACTACTAGAACCTGGAGTTGAAGTGTCATTGTAAAGAATCATGTTGGCTATTTCATTTTTGTTACTTAAACTGTCAGCAACATAACTTTCTGCAATTGTAGCTGATTTCCACCTACCATGTCTCTTGATACATTAACTCCTGTATTAGCCAGTAACGTTGCCGATGTTCTTCGAAATGAATGGCCTGTATATGTTTCAGGATGTTCTAGTTTCAAAAACTGTGCAATCTTATTAGGAAATATAGAAATGGTATTCTTGCCGAGTGGTTGCTTGTAACATCTACCTACTTGATAGCTCATAAGAAAGCGTGAAATTTCAGTTTTAATTTCCAGTCTAATCTTGATATATTTCTTGAGAATTTCTAGGTAAGAAACAGAACCCAGACGAGAAGTAATTGTAAACGTACGTGACATACCATTTTTAGAATCTGTAATTATTGTAACTACATACAATAATGTCATCGAAATTTTTTAAATTGACGTCCAAAGTAAGTTTGCATAACGGCATGCTCCTGCAATTCTAGCAGCGACATTTCAGAAACATCAATATTTTTCTTCTGGCACCATTCTTTGAAATTTCTATATGCTTGTCTGTAGCGCACTTTCGACTTCTCGGACAATAAAAATTCGCAGGCAGCATTAGCTGCACTTTCTATTTGAAAACTTTTATGTAGCTTTGTTTATAAACACCTTAGAAACGTCAAAATCCAAACATCGAAGGCGACTTTGCAAGATTTCGAATAATGTCAAAATTGATTAAGAAATGTCAAGAAGTAAAACCTAATCTTTATTTCATGAACCATAAAGAACTGTGGGATCACATAAAATGTTATACACCACGCAGCAGTGAAGTATAATTTACCAGTCTCGGACTCTATTGCCAACCCTCGCTCTGCTCGGACGCAAAATCGTCCTCGACTGGTAAATAATACCTCTTTTTTGGTGTATACGTTATTGATATTTATTAAGTAAGACATCCCATCTACTCGTACGTAGATGAATCATGAATGGACGCAGATGTTGAACTTTTGCATTGTGCTTTTTAAAATGTTTAATTGCAGTGACCGACGGTGTACTGAGCTTACGGGAATTTCCGCCACACTATCACTCACTGTATCAATATTTTCGGCTGAACAGCCAGTACGAGGCCAGCCTGTTTGTTCTTTGGCAACTAATCTTTTCGCAGTTGTTTCATTCGGGCCGTTCCTTCTACCGAAAATTCCACGTAATTTGCGCACAGTCTCAACTACACACTCTCCGTACTTGTAATGATTTTCACAATCTTCATTCGTATAACATTCCATTCTATTTTGTCTAACCGCAGTGTGTTTACTACAACATGTGACCCTGCACAATACTGCCAACTCTTCGGAATAAAAATGGCGCACAATTCAAATCCTCCCTCACTTTTGTGACTTTAATATAAATGTAGGATCTAATACGTGAATATTTTATGTTTTATATAATAAATCGTGAATATATTTATTTGTCTTATCTGTATTAGCATGTTTACAAGAGTACCTACAAAACCCAGCTGGTATTTGATTTTTTAAAATATTATAGAAATAATCTAAGACCCTGATCATTACCATAAAATTTTGTTTAAAAAGGATATATTCAATTCATAATGAAAGCATTTTGCCTCAGTCTACTTAATTTCCAACTAGTCCGAGCTACTAATTGCAATAACCTTTTAGAATGCTTGTCACAGCCTTCGCAAACTAACCATCCTTCTGTTTCAGGATGTAATATATAAGCTCTTGAAGATTTTCCAAATGATTAAAACGATATCCCCGTAGGAATATTTATGTTGTTTACGTTTCTGTTGAATGTTTATCTATGGGTGGATGACATTTCATTCTGGAAGTGTCTATTAAAAATAAACCCCGAAACTGTTAAGTCGAAAAGCCAAGCCAGGTAGTTCTCCGTAGTCTTTCTCAATTAGATGTCCCTGTCACAGCTGTTGTATACCTGCCATAAATCATTTCGTAATCGTTGTTTAAATAGTTATCAAACGGTTTCCGTTTGTTGTGTTACTAGTCACAATAAAACCGAGCATTACAGTTTTGCATTCTTCGCGCTCAGTGAATGAATTTTTATAAAACTAAATTAAATCCGTTTGGAGTAAAGCTCTTGTTAGAATTTTTCGAGAATGTATTAGTCGAGTATTAGTATACAAAAGGGTTTAGTCTTCAGATTCTGAATACAGATGATCTTAATAATTTGAACATGTACAAAAATTGTTCTTTTCAATTGTATAAAAAATTGTTCTTTTCAATTGTACCTGTTGTTGTAATATAGTCATATCTCATTCCTGGAATATCTAAATTGTCTCCCACTAAATTAAACTCATCTTAATCTAATTACTTAGAATATCAATGCCCATTTGCAGCATCATACTAAGAACAATTACGCCTTTGTTGAAGTTAAGTTTACTTAATTTGTCAACGTATTGCATCGAACTGTCATAAATTGTACTTAGTAAAGTACATTTTGTAGTGCCAACAGCTCAGAAATTTAGTGACTTCTATTAATTTTAATTACTTCATGTCAGTTCCTTCAGTTCCTTTTGTGTTTCTTCAGTTCATGTCATGGGTCTTTCTTAAGATGCAAGAGTAAAAACGACAGCAAATTGTAAAAATTATTTATTTTGAATATCAATATGTCACTCATTCAAATATTCATTTTTGTATTTCTCTTTTAATTTAAATACACACTATAGGCACAATAACACACATGTAGCTACTTCAAATTTCTAGCTGTTCTGCCTCTGCATAAAATTAGGTTAGGTCGAGTCAATTTTTTGTATAAAAATCAGTCCAATTTACCTACGTCAATGTTTTTGTTTAGAGACTTTCTTAGATTTTTCTCTCTGCAATCCCTATAAACTCAAATTAATAGCATCTAATGACAAACTAAAGGCAAAACTGAATATTTCTTTAAGCTCTTTTGACTGTTTTATCAAAAAGTAGTGCTGTGGTCTTATTTTATTTTTAAAAGTATTTTTATTTTTATACCGAGAGATTCAGAATGATTGATGACGCCACTACCTACAAATATTTTGTGTGCCGCTCTATTTTTTCACTCTTCGTAGTTGGCAACATTGACACTGATTTACTTCGTTCAGTGGCGGGTTAAGTGAATGGCAATATGCATATGCATTTTAATCACAAAAATTAAACACAAAAGGCAGAATGTTGGTATTAATTAATTTGAGGGGTTTATTAATTTGTTAAAAGAATAGATTAAATAAAAATGATTTAGAAATTATTATTATTTACCTGAAAACTAAGATATTAATCAATTTTTAACAATTATTTATCTACATATCTTGTTTTTTATGCAAACTTCAAAGTAAAAGCAACAGCTATTAAGGAGGTTTATTTCATTTGGAATTGACGAACAAATATTCATAAACAAATTAATATAAGCTTATTAATATGAAGAAAATCCTCAAAAAAAAATTATGACTAGTTTGGATACCTAAGACGCGATATTAATAAAATAATTATTCTGGATCGCTTGGTACAAAGTGCACAAAAGTTTACTTTTGTACCTAAATGACTTACTACAGTTATTTAATAATTCAGGACTTTTGACAATAGGTAGGTATTAGAATAATTTAGGTATATACGTTTTTTTATAAATTTCAAGACTTTATGCCTGGAAAACGAAGCAAAAATCACAAACTTTGCTGTTTATTAGAATTTTTAGTCGAAAATAATTTTTCATCGCCCGTTAAAATTTATCGGACCACTCTGTATATCTAACTTTCTCACTTTCATTAATTCAGGGTCACTGTTTGCAAATAAAAGAAGATTGAGACATTAGACTTTATAATGTCCCCCATAACCAGAAAAGTTGTTCAAACCAAACAGTGTTTGTTTCTTTATCTTAAGATTTATGTCGCCCGATCGAAAATAAACAAAAAAAAATGGCAATAGGTGTTAGTAAAAACACAACATAATGTGGGTGTGAATAAATTACACTTTTCATTTCGCAGAACGAGTTTTGTATGTGCCAATAAATTTCTAAGGAGATGTTCTCACACAGTGTAGTAAAATCTCTTACAACCTTTAATAATGCATGTTGCTTATAGATAACACAGGCATTAAGTCTGCGGAGGTATAACTAGCCTTCCATACTAAAACTGAAAGAGCTGTTAAGTGTTTCAAGTTAAGATTGCGTAGAGATTAGTCACAAAATTGATCATCTCTCATATTGATTTATGGCGCGAGTGCCCTCCTTGGGAAAGTAGGTGTGTAAACTAGTTGCAAGGTTTTGTTGAGCAATAGGCGGATTCGAATCTATTCAAATTATGCTGTGAACGTAAACAACTGGTTAAATTGAAATCTTTGTGAATTTTTTAAATTGGATGAAATTCTAAAAAAAACAATTTTTATTTCTGAAGACAATTATATTTTGTAGTTCGTCTGTTTATGTAGCAAACCGGTTTTATTTCTATTAAATTTTGTCAGTATATAACAAGCTAGTGCACCAGAAGTTTAAAGTGAGACACAATATGCTATCGGTGGCATACTCATAGTTTAAATATATTGCCTGATTACCTTACTCGACTGCATCTGACTTAATGAATTCTGGAGTCCAATTCCGAACATTTCACGTGATATATTTTCAATAGCACGTTACATATTCAGTTTAAGGTTGAAAACGGTTTGTCGCTTATTTCCGTAAACCAGAGGTTACACATAACCCCTTAGGAACAAGACCAAAGGTGGCGAGATCACATAATCTTGGTGGCCAGTTGACATTTGCATTACTATTCGAAATAACCCATTCAGGAAACTGTTGTTACAATAAATCAATTGTCTGACCAGATGTGCGACAAGTTGCACCATCTTGTTGAAAAAATTGTTGTCTATGTCAACATGTAACAAATCAGACCAGAGATATTCTATTAGCATATCCCTGTAACACTTTCCATAAACAGTAACACGATTTCCATCAACTTCTTCAGAAAAATAGGGCCCAATCACGCCTTGGGTCCAAAAACCACACTAAACGATGACCTGAGGATAAAGAGGCACCTCTTCAATCATTTAACGATTTTCATCAGCTCAAATTATGTAATTATGTTTATTTATATGTCGAGTTCCAACTGCTTTAGAACCCAATTTGCGAAAGTTCGACGTAGATGATGATCAGCTGCCATCAGTTCTTGGGTCATTTGGAAAGGTTTTAGATGAAGATCGTGATGCAAATTTCCCCACATAGTCATCTGACAAAGACTAAGTTCTTGAGAATTGAAACTTTCTCATTAAAAGAGCCTAGTGTATGTATTCGTGAAGGCGGTACATATTGAACAGTCAGTTTAACTGAATTTGTCTTTGTCAGTTGAGCCGTTTTGTTTATTTCAATTTAACGAATAAAATGGAAATGACCATTTAATACCTAGCGATATTTAACTTGTGACAAACCTAACGCATACAAAAAAGTTACAATATCTCGTAAACCAAGATCCAAATCAAAATCTTATGTGAGTGAAAAAATAGAATAAAAAACGGACTATCAAAGAAAAAATCTGAAATAATTGGCATACTGAAAAAAGATGAGGGGTATCACGGATACTACAACCCCCCTTTCCTCCGTTCGCGCTTTGATATTTTAGACCAAAATTACACAGAAAGTGTGACTTCAGATAAAAATATGTGTCAAATTTCAAATATCTCTACAATCATCGGAGCTATTCATAAAAATAATTTTTAAAATTCCTATATTTTGAAAATGTGTTTCGAATACGAAGAATGACAGAAGAAATGTTCCATT
This sequence comes from Anoplophora glabripennis, assembly GCF_000390285.2. Classification (NCBI taxonomy): domain Eukaryota; kingdom Metazoa; phylum Arthropoda; class Insecta; order Coleoptera; family Cerambycidae; genus Anoplophora; species Anoplophora glabripennis. The sequence continues at coordinate 350,186 of NW_019416336.1, read as the reverse complement.
ATTTTAGTCCAAAGAATATGTGGTTAACGTCTTGACCTACTAATTTGTAACACCCTGTATATAAATTAATCTTATTTACAAATGCTATACTTTAAAATAAAAATATGCATCATATGAAAAGATTTTTAAAAGTTGTTATTGAAGAAATACCTAAAATGGAGGAAAATCGTGCATTATAATGCAAAATTATAAATTAAATTTTCATATACCTAGATTAAATTTATTATATTTATAAATTAAATTTTCATATACCTAGATTAAATTTATTATATTTATAAATTAAATTTTCATATACCTAGATTATCATCTCGTTTTTCTTCATTGTTTTATTTACCTATGTCAAGAATTAATATTCAAAAATACTCTCCTCTTTTTCAAATGTGTGATAAATATAATCTGTTTCAAAATCAGTTTGACATTTTTAATTGTAATATAGCCATAATTAAAAAAGTTACATTTACAAACTAAATTATATTTGTTTTTTGTTTTTTTCATTTATATACTGTTTTGTCTAATTGTTTACGTATGTAATGTTGTGTATTGTTACTTATCTCATATCATGTAGTGTATGATGTAGTTTTCTGTTTCTACCTATCCTGTAATTGGAATTTCTGTAGGGTAGTGTATTGTCTAAATAAATAAATAAATAAATAAATAAATAAAATCATCACTACTTGTGTGACGTCACATATTTAGGCAACCCGCAACAAATTGTCATAGTTGAAATTGTACAGACCGAATCTGACCCTTGTGTACTCTTTACAAAGATACTATGAAAATGAGCAACTTCAAATTAATTTATTTTTGCAAGGATTTAGAAGTATTTAAGAATAAACAATGCGTGTTTGTTAAAACATATACACTAATGTACTTAAAACTTACAAAAAACGGTATAAAAAAATATTCCTAAATTTAAATAAAGTAAAAATTTAACATTAGCCATATTATTCTTAATGCGCATGCTCGGATGGGATAGCCTCAAACGCAGGTGAAATCTTGTTGATAAGTCATCGCTGTTGTCTTTAGTGTATTTTCTTTTCTTTTGTCATTTTCTAGTTCTACTAAGTATTTGTATTGCTTTTCTTAGTTTTGTGCTGCATCAGTGTGTTTATCGACTGTTTTTTCTTCAAGTGGATTATTCTAGACGTACTCTTATCCACAACTAAACTTTTGTAGAATGTCATCCTGCTGCGAGACTACTTCGCTTACATGAAATTATCTTTAATGCGCATGCTCAGTAATATTGATATAATTTTGATTTATTAATTACTTAATAAAAGTCAATATTGTTCTATAAATTTAAATATATAAATTCTATAATTCTTTCAGTTTGTCACTTGTGGTTTGAAACTTCTTAAATATTTCTAATATTGCCAGATCATCGCGATATTTAAGGTCATGATTGGTCAATAGCCGCACGGTTTAAGGCGTAAGTACTTAAATCGATGTGTCGAAGTGCCCGGGTTTCGAATCCCGCGGCCGGTAGACCGTAGATTATCTATACTTGTTCGGAGGATTGGCGCCCTCTGTGTAAGTATGGTAGGGTGGAAGAATGTTGGCTTGGGTCAATGTGAGAGATTGACACCGGTTGGTATTTGACCACCCCCCTAATTAATGAGGTTTTACAGGTTTCCCTCATTCCTGCACTGAATGGTGGTTAGGGCCTACCAACATAAGCCGTTCCTGGGCGCAAATGCGGCCTGCGTAATATATGTCGCCTCCTCTCCCGCACAAGTCTCCGACTTCTGGGCTAATTCTCGTAATTAGAATAAGGAGAAGAGATATTATTATTATTATTATTATGACAAAGAAGACATTTTTTGGCACTTTTTGTCCGAAGTACATAAGGTCGAAAATCGATCTAGTAAAAATATAGGGAAATTCTTCATGACAATGCACCATGCCCTTGCCTATTATTTGACGTATGTGACGTCACTGCTAAAAAGGTCTATTGAGTCGAACCGTAATAGCAAATTACCATTACTTTGTCCGGATTAAAAATATTTATATCTGTATCTGACTACAACTGCACCAGAAAACCATATTTTGGTGGGCGCCTTCTCCAAACAATTACCTAGCATTCTAGTTTACCAACATTATTATGAGTACCTGACCTTTGGACCGCCTAAACAAACATCTCACAATAAAAACGTAGTTAGGTCTATGCTGACCAGAGGTCTATCTAAACGACATCTGATGCCATTTTTTATACGACTTTATCATGCTAATGTACCAACTACACCTGTACGTGGATCTACCGCGTATACCACTCTGCTGTTCGACATAGTACTACACCGAAAAAGACGCTATAAAGTCCCGAGATACATCTTGTCATTGTACACATGTCGTTTAGATATGCCCTTTAATAAGAGACAATTTCGTGTTTCATGTTGGTGGGCCGGTTTATTAGGCCGCTACTAGTGGTACGTGATGTTCTACAGGAAAATACGGTAATCTAAAAGGCATCTAGAACAACGAGAGGTACGACCACCTCTCGTGGTACCCGGACGTTTGCCCGGAACGGCGACGACGAATAATATATTAAGATCTTAAACGATTTATTCGTATATATGGTGTATGCAAATGACGTAATAAATCAATAAAGCCAGTTTTAAATACAGAATAATTTTAATGCTGGTATAGTGATGTATTTACATTTGGCTTCTTATCGTGCATTATATTCAAATTTATTTGAAGATTCCAACAGTAAATAAAATTTATTGTGACAGCACAAAGGACGTATCCTTTCATAATGGTTGTATTTTGAAAATTTGTCATGTACTGTATATTTATTATTTAGCTTTGCGTGTTTGACGTATTGCTGAAAAATTAGAAAAATTTACAGGTAATAAGTTGAGATTCGTTTAAAGAATTCGTTGCGTACTCGAGTAATAAATCCTCAACATTAAAATTAAACATAGGTCTACTCTTCTAGTGATATTTTGACAATGATGAATGTGTACTTTGTATTAATTGAATTATGTTACGTACATAGCGTCAGTATCAAGTTACAAACAGGAACTTATCACATACTTATTATACAGATTTACATTAACCAAGTGAGCCAGAACTTAAGGATGGCGTTTTATAGACAAGAAATCGCACTTTTAGTAAAACAATGAAAGAACAAGTAGATCCATCCAGGATGTGACAAAGCGTAACGCTAATCTAGAGCAACTTCCTTAACTATTTTGCATTGAAAAATCACGGAGAACATGTAAACATCAGAAAATGTACCTTTCCTATTTTGTTCAGCAGTTTTAAAAATACCTACTCAATAACTGTAATGAATGCATGTGTTACTAGTTTCATAAAAGCATTCTGCGGGGTGTGATTATGTTTATAGTAACGTACGCGATGTTCTGTATCTTCAACATGCGTTTAAAATCCAAGAAAAGTATTATTTTAAATGTATACAGTGTCAGTTGTCTGATACCTTGAAGATAACTGGTATAGTGAAGAAATATTGTTTCTAAGCTTGCTTAGATTTTCTAAAATGCTGGACAAAAATTTGCGCATGTAGTGTCGCTGCCTTTAACGAATGTTTACTTGGTCATTTCTTGGTCGAATCGTTTCACAAAAAAATCAGCGTATAAAGGAAGTCTTCTACTTTACAAGGAGCCCAAGTTTATTACAAAATATTAAATAGAACAGGCAGAATACTGTTTAAAAAAAAATGTCGGCTCCTATTGGTCGGATCGAGACGCTTTCTTTTAATTTTTTAAACACTATTTGATGCAATTGGTTTGAAATCTGTATATTAAAAAATCGCCGAGAAAAGGACCCTAGTTACGATTTTTTTTTGGTTTTCGTTAATGACTTTTTATTTTGCATCTTAAAAATCTGAAATTTACACAGACGCGAGATAATGTAATTACCTTTGGAACCTTTTTTGCCGAATTTCGATATCTTGACCTGGTCAGAGGATATACGCGCTAGCGTTTTCGACTTTATAACTTTGCAACAGGCCGCCATTTTGAAATTGAGGATCCGGATTGCGGGTATTTATTGAGCACCCCAACAGTTATTCTTTTTGTAGTTTCATCCAATTTCAGCCAAATTCGTTCTTTTTATTTATTGACGAAAATTTTGCATATTTTTTTCTTCACTGCTAATTTTGCAATGTAAAAAAAATTTTGCGAACTTTCGCAAACCACTATCCTTGTAGAAAATTTCCTCAGGAACAAAATCGATAAGTACACCTCATGCCGATTAGAGGCTTATTTTCGGAGATATAGGCGAAAACTGAAAAAGAGCACTTATTTTTTTCTTTTATTATAAACAATATGACGCTCAACTTTTACAAATACACAAATTTAGGCTTTTAATTTTTACTTAATTTTAAGCCCATAAAATTCGACGTAGGTCCGATTTTTGAAATAAAACCTAATTCGCCTGGACTAGTAGAGGTGATAGTACCGGAAGAAATATAAAATGTCTACGCAGTTGATTTTTCCGGACATTTCTTTCGGTGTAAATGAAATCATATTTCTAGAAACAAATTCTATCCACCATTTTTTGCGAAACGAATAGAGCTACAATTTTGTTTATTTTAACTTGTTGACATGCTTGATAAAGTGATTTTGTCTAATTATATTTCAGTTTTGGTACTGGTTTTAATTAAGAGCTTTTAATAATGTAGTTTTGCTTAGACAGAAATATATTAAGTATATTGAAAAAAAGGTAAATTCGATTACTCAGTAAGTACATACATAAGTTAACATTTTGATAACCTTTTTGCTTTCGTTCTCAAATCTTGAATTGACTTAAAGTGAAATAGATAGCATTTTGTTTAATTTATTTACCTTCTAAGTATGAGATATTTTCGGTTAAACAAATTATACAGGTATTCGGCGTAACAGAAGTGCCTAATCAAATAAAGATAACGTAAATAAAGTCTAAAAACCAATTTAAAAATAGTTTTTATTCGACTAAAACGGATTAGATCTTGTTCATTTACATATTAAAATACCATTAGTTGTATGCAGTAACCTAATTTCTGATCCATAGCAATGAAGACTATCGTAGCAAAGCGTTTATATTCTAATTTAGAAGATTATCTTCTGTTATTAGATAAACCATTAGTCGAAGTCTCGTAACTCTACGGTAAATATCTTATTTTATATTTTAGAAAACGTAAGATCTTATCTTAGGAGATATTCAAGGACAAATAAATGTGTTTTTGTATTTCAGTTCGCTGTATCCTAAAAGCTAATCTTCATCCAACATTTTGCACTATATTTGCCATTTGCCATTTGCCATTTGCGCAAATGTTTTTATCATGCTACCACTACCAGGCTGCACAGCATATAAAAAGAATCAGTCCAGCAAAATACAATTTGTGGACCACAATTATTAAGGAAAGCGATAAATACCGTATTTATACTTAACGATTCTATTTGTAACGAATAAAAGTTAATTGGTCGTAATAAAACCATCGATCTTAAACATGACACTTTATTTCATCCAGGCCATGTCCTTCCGCGGCGTGACGACGAGGATGTGGACCATAATTAACTTAATCAATTAAAAAAGACCTGGTTTTCGGACTTATCTAAATACTCTCATCAAGTGAGTGGCATCAAGGACAGGGATATCGACACATCGGTTACCCTCGTTAACGCCAGCTGACTAATGGCGGAAGCATTAGCACTATCAGCTACTAAATAAGGCGATCACGCCGTATAATAGCCACTTTTCCGGCCTGTCCTATTCCCATTATTTTATTGTATCGCCACTCGGCCCCGCTAGTTTTACAGTAATTAAATTAGATGGACATTGGTATTCGCCATCTGCAAAATGGAATACAGTAGTTAATGGATCTTTTATCTCTAGTTTTAAACGTTGGAATAGTCCCCGATATATTTATATTACGCCTGTTACAGATATTATAAGTTGATATCCGTTTAATGGTTTAGCAGAAACTGGTTTCTGTTTTCCTTTTCTGTACGTGGAAGCGACAAGTGTATCTAATTAATCGTTTCTATTAAAATGTTTTCGATTCCCGGAAGCTCTAAACATGTTTGCAAGTCTTCTAGGTTATCAGTTATATCCAATTATTTGTCGGATTTTCCTTCTGATGGATACGTATAACGTTGCTTGTACATATAAAATTAGTACGTATTTTATTTTTATTATTATATTAGATATCCTCTTCCTACAGGTTCAGTAGGTATAGGAGCTTCTATAAAAGCTTAATATATGAGCTGCGCATGACTTATATGAACCAGCTAATTCAGATGAGCCAAAATCGTTATACACGCATGGGGGATCTTTCTCAGTCTGCAAAAACCCTCAATTGTTCGCCAGCTTAGCATAACAGACATGTTTAAAAATTGTACAGGGTGTCTCACTACTCGATAGTATGGAACATTTGGTGTTATCTAATGACCTCATCAATTATATTTTTTCCAGAAACATACCCAAATTTTTTCCTGTTAAAAAGTTCTCTTGTTTCTAATAAACTTTTATTAGAGAAAATTTTCTGTACTACATCCCGTTAGAAAGGTATAAGCAATGTCCTCCTAAAGAGTCTCAAAAGAGATATCTCCTAAAAATCATCCTTCATGATTCATTGGAAAATATGTAATTGAATGTTCGTTGTTTAAAGTACATAAATGTCACAAAATACTTGTCATTACTCAATACAATCGTCAAACATATAACTTTCGTTCCGTCGGAGTAAACATATGTCAAACTTTCTTTCAAAAACCTTCAAAAATCTGAATTTCCAATAAGAAATTATTAAACTACGTTCAATTCTAAATAAAAAAGATATACCTGTTAAAAAACGATAAACTTAACCGTTTTTCAAAATAAAAACGATTTACTATTTCTTTACAAAATTATTTGTTTGAACGTACGCCTTTAAATAAGATGACTTAAATGAAGTAAGCCGCTGTCAATGAAATGTCATGTATTACTTATGTCAATTCTAAGCAACTTATAAATACTAGACAGTTTAGTTCTTCTTCGTTTGTGACTTTTTTCATTAAAATGCCGCGTCATAATGATTATTCGTTTGTTGAAATGAGAAACATGGTATGTGTGTATGCCTAAGAAAATTATTGTGGTCGTCATGCAGCAGCGAGGTACTTGGAATTATATCCAAATAACAGACAATCTAACCACAAGCTTTTCAAGACGTTGTACGACAGATTAGGAGAAACGGGATCATTTCGCCCTAAACGAGACGTTGGAAGGCCTAAAGTATTAGCGGCGGAGCAAAAAGAGGATGTTTTAGTGCAAATTGCCGAAAACATGCAAACAAGCACACGCCGAATTTCATCAGCTACTGGTGTAAGTCAGCCTTCCGTCTTCAGAATACTCCACAAAGAAAAATTGTATCGTTACCATTTTCGTCCGGTTCAACAGTTGATGCCACAAGTCCTTCTGGTAGATTTCGGTTCGTTTTTCAGTTTCTTCGTCGGCAACAAAATGCTGACCCTACATTTTATAATAAAATATTGTTTACGAGACGAAGCTACATTTACCCGGCGCGGTGTATTTAATTAGAGAAATAGCCATTCCTGGGAACTGGAAAATCCTCACTTGCCACGAGAACAACATTTTCAGCACGAATTCTCAATATATATTTGGTGTGGAATACTTTCCGATAACATTTTGGAACCATTTGTGTTACCCCGTCCACTTAATGGGGAAAATTATTTAAATTTTTTAACAAATGACTTTGCCACTCGTTCTTGAAAATATCCCCTTAAATTTACGGAAAACCTTTTGGTTTATGCATGATGGTGCTCCCGCACATTACTCCCGACCAGTAAGAGAATATCTTGATATAAGTTTTCGAAACCGTCGGATTGGTCGCGGCAGCGAAGTGCCTTGGCCTGCGCGTAGCCCTGATTTAAATCCCCTAGATTTTTATTTCTGGGGAAACGTTAATTCTTTAGTTTATAAAGATGTTATACATACTCGAGAAGAGCTGTGGGCAAAAATACAAGAATCTGTTAACATTATCAGAGACCAACAAAGAAGTCTATTCTCTGTCAGATAAAATTTTAACGAGAGAATAAAAAAATATATTGAAAACAATGTTCGCCACTTTGAGAATCTTTTGTAATTAGACTTAAGCATAATAAAAGTTTCAGTTGTTACTGTGTTTGTCTTAATTCGTAATTAAATCATCTTATTTAAAGTCGTACATTCACACAAATAATTTTGTAAAGAAATAGCAAATCGTTCTTATTTCGAAAACGGTTGAGTTTATCGATTTTTACCAGGTATATCTTTTTTATTTAGAATTGAACGTAGTTTAATAATTTCTTATTGGAAATTCAGATTTTTGAAGGACAAAAAAGTTTGACATATGTTTCCTCCGACGGAACACTACAACTAGCGCATCCTAGATGTGATTGCAAAATAGTTACCATTTCCGTAATTACCACCTCAGAAAACATAGGTGTACAAACTTTCAAGACAATCCGTTCAAAGGTGCTCAAGATATTTAAAAAGATCGAAAATATTTTTTCAACTTTAACACCCTGTAGATCGAAAAGGAGCAATATTCGGATAAGGCATATTTGGCTTAATCTCTCTATTTTGAGGTCAGCAACATGCCTTTAAGCTTTAAGCATACGCTTTTCGAGAATTTATTTGAATTTCCGTTAACTAGGGGCACTTAAACGGCTTAAATTTATTTCTGTTTAAAATCCTTACATTTTGTGTCTTAGAGATGACCATATCGCGTTCTGCTTCTCTAGCAGACTTTACGGAATATTCATGAAAATGTAATAAAATTCTACGTCTTCGTTCCTAGCACAATCCCTTAATTTTCTTTTTAAAGTTTATCGATCTTCAGATTCTCTAAAAATCAACGCAAAAGTTTCTTTGCATGGAACTTCTCTAATATTGTCATATTTTTCATTAATAGCATAATGCATTTTGTAATAACGCGGATACAAACAGGGGAGAAAGAGTAGTAATTTGACATAAGTTTTAATTGTCACAAGGCATTATACTGTTTTCATTGACTTTCTATAAAAAAATGCGAAAGTGAATGTAAAACCCTACACTGAAACATATTTAGCCGTATTTTAAATTCGTGTCTCACACACTAAATAGTTTTTAATCTCACAGCTCACCTTCCTCCCAGTCTTACCCCTTGAGGGATTAAATTTGTTAAACGTAAGCATAACAAGACTCCGTCAGGTACCCCGTTTGGATAAACAAGATTTAAACTAAACACAATATTTCTCATGGCGAAACTGAGTTCCCAATAATTAACAAGTTGCCAGCAGACACGTCTCTAAGCCGTCATAATGCGATTAGGGCCAAAAATGCGTCTTTTTCAGGCAACAGAAGAGCAATTGTTACGATGACAGTAAGACACCCTTATAGGCAGGACACATGTGTTATTTTCATCATTACGTTCGGACGGAAAGCGGATTATATTGGTCGAATTGTAGTCCGCCTCTTGGTTGTTCGCGTAAGCGTCGCGAGAAGTGGGCGATAAATTATTTGGGAAACTCCAAACGATATAGAAAAAGGATCAGTGCTTCCTGACCCACCCACAGCAGAATCTGACAAATCGGATCAAAAAGTCGACAATATTGTCGCGGTATACAATGGACTCGAACAGTTGAACAGATTTAACGCGTCGATGTGCTCCTCTATTTTATAACAATAAGGAAAGGAAGGAAATACATCGCGGGAATACGTTTTGATATATTAATTCATGACACAGTATTGTTACGGCACAGCTGCCAAATAGAGCACATAAATTTATATGTATTGTAATATGCATTTTTTGTTTGTGTTTGAAATAATAAAAAAAAATTTTTGAAGCTAAATGAACAACCTTTCTAATCCATAAGGTGGTTTAAGTTGGAAAATTTTTTTGCAAGTCCGTACACCAAATATAAGATCGAAAAAAATTTCAAAAAATTTTTTTCATGATATTCATTAAGATTGCGCGATACGTGTTACTTGAAAAAAAATTTTTTTTGCAAGATCCAAAAGTTAGAAACTTCAAGATACAATTTGCTTTATTTTACTCCAATACGACCATTTTTATCCAAGATACAGCCGTTTGAAAAATCGCCAAAAATTTAGATTTTTTTTGATCCCTTAATTTTTTCCACTAGAGAAATATGCCACCGATACTCTGTATCTGCGTCACTGTAGCATGTAAATTTTAGAAAAAGCTCTCAGATTTTGTACAATATTTACATAAATACATGTGCCCAATTTCAAATAATTTCACTTTCTACTTTTTAAATTATTAAAAAAAAATAAAGATATTTTTCGAAGTTTAACACCCTGTATCTTTTTAACGAAGCGACCTAGATAAAAGGAAATACTCCCCTTAAAATTCACCAAAGAATACGAGGTTTAATTTTTGTGAATCACCCTGTATTTGCGTGAGGATACCTTGGACAATGAATAATTTTTGATGTGACGTCTTGTACATTTTTGAATTCCTCTTTTTTCAGATAAAGTGGTTTTATGCAAAGGATAAGACATATTAAGAAAATGTTCAGAATTAAATACAGGGTGTTACGAAATTCGCGGACGCGGACTATGGGATCATGTTAAGTTAGATAATGTCATAAAAAAAATCGATAATTTTTCAATCAGACCGATATTTATTGAGATACGGCAGTTTTAAATATCCAAAAATAATAAAAATTTTCAATTTTGAATCATTTGATAAACAACTCCATTAGAGCAGTAGCACAATGTGCTGAAGTATGTTTAACAGCAGACGGTGGAAATTTTGAACAATTGTTGTAACTCGTTTGTCGTAATTTATTTAATGATTGAAAATTGAACTTTATAAATATATATTTTTATATTTTTGGATATTTGATACTGCTATCTATATCTCGAAAAGTATTGGTCTGATTGAAAAATCAGAAATACACTTTTTTATCACCTTATCTAGCTTAATATGATCCCACAGTCCGTGTCCGCGAATTTTGTAACACCCTGTATATTTTTATGGAGAGTTTTTTAAAGAAACTACTTTTTACTTCTTCAATTCCTAGATGTTTCCCTTCTGCTTAATACTTTAATAAATTTCTTTGTGTAGCTAGAAAATATGTACGTATAAGTAAGTAATTAAGAAAACAGAAATAAAGGTTTACGTTGACTGTTCTCTTAGGTTCTCTTAAATGTTTGATTTTGAGAAATTAAATGAAAATAACTTCATGTTTCATTAATTGGCATGAAATTTTTGCGTCGTTGCACCTTCGACACACTAAGTATATTACTTTTGTTAAAATCTCATAAATTTAACTGCAGATATCAAATACTAAATAGTGTAATTACTCTTATTTAGGTGGCAACTAAATCCGGTTTTGGGCGAAACAAAATTCGTAAAATTCTGAACCATCATAAATTTCAACCATACAAAATTCACCTTGCACAGGAACTTCATGAAGATGTGAAATAATAAGTGAACGAGCGAACGAGCTATTAACAATAATGATTTTATTTTTAATATCTGCTTCTTGGATGAGTATTCTTTTTCTGTTAATGGCACCGTCAATCGTCATAACTGTCAGAACTTTTTATGAAGAATAACTTTTTTTCATAAATCCAATAATAAAAAGGTTTTCCATATGGTTCCAACTTAAGTACACACTGTATAACCAAAATTATTATAATATATTTTCTATATATCCACCCCCTGTAGCTAAACATAAATCTAACCGACTCCTAACTTCTTTTATAATTGCGTTACTCAGCATATTAGGAGTAAGCTCTTCACAAGATTTTCGATTTTTTTCTTTTAAATGTTCTACATTGCCTGACATACTTTTATAGATTTTATTCTTAAGGAAACCCCATAAAAAAAGTCCAAAGGAGTCATGTCAGGAGATTTTCGGGGCCATTTTATGGGTCCATTTATTCCAATCCATTGTTCCCCGAAAACAGTATTTAAATAGTCCTGCACAATAAACGCTCCATGGTGCTGGAACCACTCCTTTGCAACTTCAAAGGGATATTTTCGAGAAGTTTTGGGAGTTCTTCTTGCAAGAAACGCAAATGTTCAGGCCTATCAGATGACATCTAATGACACCACACCACACATTCACACCAAAATGTCCTTGATTTTGTATAGGATGAAGAAAGTGTTGATTCTCAATGGACCGTTTCTTTTATTTGGTAAACCATTACTTATAAAACGGCTTTCATCCGTCCAAAGAACATGATGAAATATTCGTCGATCAGAAATTTCAGCAGCTACCATGATTTGTGCAAGGAAACTCAAATCTGCTTTCTAGATGAATTTCAGATAAATATTGCAAGTTGCGTATTTTAAAATCGTGGTAACCATTAACTTTTAATATCCGGTGAATCGAAGATGTTTTCAAATTTAACTCGTGACTAACTTGCCTTATTGAGTTTCAAGGATGGTTCCCAAAATATTGAACCACTTGTGCAGTAGTATAGTCATCTTAAACCTTTTTCCTATTGATTTTCCCTTTCGAATCGAAAATGCATTTTCATTTTGTCGTAAGTTTCTTTTTAGCATGACAAACATTTTATGGTCAGGGATGTGATGTTCAGGAAATATTTCCCTATATAACCGAACAGCTCTTCTTGAATTTTTCTGGGTTTCTCCATAAATTAATAACATATCAACTTCTTCTGCGTGATAGCATTGTTACAAATAATCTAAAAAATCACTGAAATCTGCTAACCCTCTCTGTAAATACTTGGAAGCTCTAAGCAATACTCCTTTGACACTTTGATGACAATAAACGTTATAATAATGTAACTCGATCAATTGTTTTCCTGAGAATGCCCGATCAAGTTATGACTAATGTAACTTTGACGTTCTAATTATTGTTTTTACTTCTGATCATAACTTTTTAATGAAAATAGATATAGAAACATTATTTAAATAAAAGTCTATCGGAAAAATATGTTCTTTTTAAATATGAAAAAATACAGGTATGTTGGGCGTCAAATTTGGGATACACTGTGCATCATTTTCACTTTTTTCTGTTAAAAATGACATTTGGATAGGACTATCTCTTGGGCACCAGTTTTGTTCACCATGTAATTTCACACGTTTGAGTGAAGTTATCCACAACTTTTCACACACCACAGGTGCTGACGTAGAGACAGTTTAATAAGAATAGCTATTTAGTACACTTCACTATCGCCTCCACGCCGTTATTTCCCATCCACAACTCGTACGTATTCATGTGTTGCATATGCAATTTGATTTATCTTTTACACCCCAATTAGAAAAAATATAAAATTTTAACGGAATGCTAGTCCAACTAAGTAAAAGACCCTCATATTGTAGTCATCCAGTGCCTACCCTCGGAACACCCCTAAAAATTAGTATTATTGCAGAAATAGAAAAAACTTAAAAAATTTACCACTGTGTGTGTTGATAAAATTTTGACAAAATATTAAAATATAATTAATAATAATAAATAAATGTAAATCATCCCCATATAGCAGTCATCCATTGCCTGCCCTCGGAACACCCTTAAAAATTGACATAATTGCGGAAACATAGAGAAAACTTAAAAAAATTACCACTGCGACCCTAGTTAAAGTGTGTTGATAAAATTTTAACAGAATATTAGTAAAACGATATAAAATATCCCCATGAAGTAGCCATCCATTGCCTGCCCTCGGAACACCCTTAAAAATTAATACTGTTGCGAAATAGAAAAAAATTAATAAATTTACAACTGCGACCCTAATTAGAGTGTGTTGATAAAATTTTGAGAGAATATTAGTAAAATCATGTAAATCATCCCCATATAGCAGTCATCCATTGCCTGCCTTCGGAACACCCAAAACATAAAGATAATTTAAAAATTTACCAGTGCGAACCTAGTTAGAGTGTGTTGATAAAATTTTAATACACTCATATACAGGGTGATTCACAACTTATCCAAAAATATTTGGGAATAGATGCGGCATGAGAAATGGAGTCAATATTGTAAAAAAAAAATTTGTAAAATACTTATAGTTTCTGAGAAAAAAATTATTGAAGTTATAGCACATTAAACCACTACATAGCTGGACAACTGTAGTCTCTAGCGTCATTCGCAGTACGCGTGGAGAGCCATGTAACTCCTATTTACATCAATTTTTTAGTAGTTAGTGTCAAAAATGGCTTGCGTGTATAGCAACTCAGAGTTGATGGATATCGTTTTAATTTATGATGAAGCAAGACAACATTTGTATTATGGTGAAGTATTTGTGTTATGGTGAAGCAAGACATCATTTGTGTTAGTTCGTAGAAAGTGAGTAAGACGGACTCAAATGTGTTTACACGTGAGTGGATAAAATTTTGAACAATTGCTGTTGCAGCATCGGGTTTGTCAAATGATTTTATTATTTAAAAACACAAATTAATTTTATAAAATTCTACTTACATATTTCTTTCCTTGCGAAAGTTTTTGTCCGTTTTTATGACGCCGCCATACCGGTCGCATTGTGCAAGGTCAGGTTTTACAGTGGACCAGTTTCCAGTGCCGTGCAGAAGTGTATTTTTAAATCAATTTCGAAGTGACCTTTTTGATTTTTTCTTTACAAAATTGTATTTGTAAGGGTCCCCTGTACATCCAGATTTTTTTTGGATAAGTTCTGAATCACCCTGTATTTTACCTCATTAAATATATTTTTTTGCTGTTCAGTGTATAAAAATGCAAAGTGTAGATGTTTGTTTAGAATACTTTGTACAAAATGGAGATTATGAAGGCTTTCTCTGATGAAGTTTTGAAAGGAATCAATTTCTTTGCCCCGGTCTGCTTCATAGTATTCAGCGGCGATGTTCGTTAAAAAATACGACCCTGTTTAAAGTTGGCTTTGCAAATTGGATCGGAGTCGGGAGCCGCCCAATGCATTGTAAGAACTCCTCGACGACACAGGGATTTTAAAGAATATATAAAAACCAATTGCATTAGCATTAGATCTACTCTAAGAACCTACACAATACATTCGGAGACAATGGTTACTTAGGAGATTGCCATAGTTACGGCTGCAGCTTTGTACCGAGTTAACATTCTTGACTGTGCCTAATAAGTCATCAGCGTCAGAGATGTCAGCAGTGTGTAATTAATCATCTCTTGAAACTCCCCGTCTTTCACACATCAATGGATGGAGTAAATCCTCTCGGGTATTACCTACGGCCTATTTGGAATTCATTTCGACTATTCATAAGCGATATTAGCTCGGCGAGAGTCGGATTCCGGCGGATGACATGTATTTGATTACGAGGCGAACGCAGTAATCACGAGAATCACTCTCAAATGCACAATTGTCAGCCGATTGTAAGCGATTATGTTCCTACATTCACGCTAACGATCATATGTGGAGAGATTTACCTTATACAGCGCCACACAGGGATAATTGATGATGATGGAATTGTGCACGCCCGGTTCCTTTCGACAACACAGATTTAGTTGTTGGTCATGCTCAAGCGTGTTCATAAATTACTTCTTTTGTCGATATCGACAATGCGTATTTAAAACGAAAATTTAACGTCATTTATCTAACGCCAATATTTCTGTTTTCATAGCTGCTTGTACCTACTCATATTCTTTTGCTTGCTTGTATCATCTCAAAGATATGAAAAATGGTTATCCAAAGAATAACATGAAAATATATAAATTATAAATTATCAGATATCAAAAGATATAAAAAAATATATAAACATCAAATTTCGGCAGATTTACCAAAATGTAGAAAAAAATTATCTGATTTCATACTCAAATTCACTCAACATTCTATTCATTAAGGAGGTATATCCGGGTCCGAGGGAAGTGAGGATCGCAGGGGGGTCCTATGCTTTTCTTATGGGACCAAAACCCGCTAACAACTTGAAAAAATTAAATTTTATTGAAATTATTTGCGATAAACATTATCTACATAGCAAAGAAATATACTCAATATGCACATAACATACATATTGAAAATTAACAACATAAACATATCATATTTAAGTAGTTTTAAATTATATTTAATGAACGCATAAACACTATGTAGATGTGGCAACAGCGCTAATAATCGAGTGCAGTTGTACACACTGCGAACCTACAGACCTCGGACATCGGAGATATTGCGCGTCAAATTCGGGTAAAGATGCGTACGCGTTCAAAAATGTATTGGGTGTAAACTATGTAAAATATAATTATTATATAATATAGCAAATATATCGTATTATACTCGCGAAGATTTGTATCTTTTATTTAAAATCCGTAAATCATGTGAACTGGGAAAAGAACGAGAAAATAATTATGTTAATTTAGTTCTAAATAAATAAAATGACACTAGAGCCCATCTCTCGTCCAAGTCAAAGAAAATGTTGGATGCAATTTTGAAGGTTCTGTGATAGAAATTACATTATTACTCGCTGTTCGTGTTTTTCATCTCTATTTTAGTAATGTTACAAAAGTTTTGCAACTGTAACTAATTTTTTAGATATAAAGTTTGCTGAGAAATATTTATGTTCCTTTGTTGTTCTGTTCAAATGCTTTTATCTCAAGTACCTATTACTAATTATAGTAATCAAGTAAAGAAAACTTTATGTAACCCTAAATATTGCTGGGTACGGATTACGATGTTTTTATAAACCATTAAATATATTAAAAGGATTTATCAACAGTATTTTTTATTCCAATAAATATAGCTTCCTAGCCTTTTTTAATTAATTTAGTTTTTTAAAAACATTACAAAAAATGTTCTGTTGTGGACAATTTATTGTTGATAACAATGTACATGGGATTTAGGAAAAATGTATATGTTTGAAATCAATTTCGTTTTTATCAAGTCTTTCAAATGTATTCCCTCCTTGCTGTCAGCTGATTGCGACGATTGCTGATCCTCAAGTCAGACAGAAATGCAATTATTGGTTTCTATTTCTAGTTAATACAGCTGTACTATGTTCAAAACTTACATTAGTTTTACATCAAAAATAAGATAATACTGTGTACTGTCTATGGAAAAGTTTTGTTTCACAATTTCTACATTTTTTTCTCAGTTATGGGCAAAAAAAGAGCCGCACCGTCCATCTTCGCCATATAAACCTATGTTAAAATGAACAACTTTCAACAACAATATCTCAAAATCTAGATTCAAAAATTTCAAAAAAATATGACGCACAGAGGGAGCACTGGGTAATACGCTATATAAATTTGAAGTACATCTGTGCATTTTAGTAAACCCGATATACCTCCTTAAAACATTATTTGACCACTGAAAGCAAACATCTAAGTACAGCTGATATTCAGAGAGCATCCATCATCGGTATAATGTTAATAGGATTCAAATTCTGAGATCGTAGAATCTATCAAAATTTATGAAATATCGAACTAATAACAGTGTTTTTTTATTGTAAAGTAAAAGGACCCCGCACATAAAATTATATTTGAGAGTGAATCTGTTTTTCACTAATGTTGGCCCTTTTGTGGGCCCTACCGCCTCCAGATGGGTATTTGGAGCTTCGAGGCCATGAAGACTTTTGATCAGTGATCAAAAAAAAGGGACAACATATCAATTTTTCAGGAAATTTCACCGAAAGACCAATTTCTATAAGGCGTTTCCATTAAAATATTATTTGACCACTGAAAGCAAACATCCCAGTACAGCTGATATCCAGCATATATTATCGTTTTATAATGTTAATAGAATTCAAATTCCGAGGTCGTAAAATCTATCATTTATGAAATATGGAAGCAATAACAGTGTTTTTCTATTGTAAAGTCAAATTTGTGCAATAAACATATGTTAAACATTAATTAAATTACTTTCATATTTTTATTCAATGTGTCTATAAGCCAACACGGCAATAAATTTCGGACCATGAGGCAGGCCGTAAAATATTTATATATCTTTATTGTTACAACGAAATTAATAAAGATTTATGCGAGTTTTATGTTAAAGTAATTGGTTTCGATACCGTACGAAAGGAGAACCCCCGTAATTATAAATTCAGATGGGCCGTTGGCCGCTGATATAAACATTAGTAATGTCTCCGAGATGATGTAATGCCCCGGGTAAAACAGTACGGTAAGGTGTGAAGCAACCGGGGCTCGGCGGGGGTCCGGCCCTGCGCTGGATCATCGCGCCGGGAGCCGCCAACTTATTTGGGATTTTTAATATAGTTGAGAGTGTTAGGTTGCTGATGAATATTTCATGATACGCGCACCAGTATCAAGTGCGGCTCATTGCAGTCAAATGAGATGTCTGAGGAAGCAGGAACGCGACCCACTGGATTTACAATGGGACTTTTTTATTTTCGTTCTACCCGCCCGTTTATTTCCTTCATTTCGAGTGCTTACGCGTAAACGCCCATAAAATTTAACGTATATTTTTGTAAAAGGCCGAAAGCGGTGTAATGCGATATTGGTTTGGGGCCGGAGACTCCAAATCCCCCGAGATGAGGAACCCAATTGGTCTGCGAGATTGCTCGGATCGTCCAAATCACATCTAGAACCGCGGAATGCGAGACTCCTCGAGCCGATGCTAATATTACATTCACCTCGAGTATTTTTCACTGTTTACATTGCAGGGTTTGTTGAAATGTAGATTGCGGATGATGAAACCCATTTGCAATATATATCTAGCGTTCATTTTCGATCCTTTGAATATTTCACACTTCTTTTGACGAATATTGGATTTGGCTTCTTAGAGAAACGCCAGTCGGGCTAAATTTGAGGAGAGGCCTTGACTACGTCTATCTATCATAAATATGTAAAATACTTATTCGCTGCGTCGGTAACTTTTTAATCAAGTTATAAATTATAAATTTGATAAAATATTGTAGTTATTCGGATATCATTAAAATTTTAATATTAAACTGTACAAGATTAATTAACAACATATTTTTGTAATCAGTAGAATTAGGCGAATGCTACCTAGTAACACGGCTACTAATAACTGAATATGTAGAAACGTATACATGTAAAAGCAAGGTTATCGCGCATATTAGGATGATATATTGTAAAGTTTCACTTTCGTAATAATTAACAGTTACTTTATTATGCGAAGACGTGTCTTGTTGCTCATGGAAACATCTAAAATAAATTTCAATATAAAAAAATACTGTTTGGATGTACGATCGTTTAACATATTTTTGCAATCTCCGTTAAAAGATTTGCACAAAATATTTCCCACGATTGTGCTTTTTCAATTTTTTTTACCCATCCTTACTATGGAACTACTTTAGAGAACAACACAAAACACAGTTTTACATTAAGAACCAATTTAAATCAAGTGCGAAAATGTTAATATTCTCAACTGATCAAGTCATACACTATAAAAAAATTTCACTCAAATTTCATTCAATTTTACTCAATAATGTAGGTACCAATTTCTGTCCACACCCGATTGAATGAAATGTTCACTCTATTAGTATGAGTACAAGTGAGTGAAACTATTGCATCAGAAATTAGCGAGTTTTACTTAAATTCGAGTTACTGCTAACTATCAATTGAGTGACCTTTGACTCTATTCTGAGTAGGTATATAAAACCAATTAGAGTTGACTTTTTCTCTAATATGATTTAAATTTAACTATTATTGAGTAATTTTCTACTCAGACTTGGTTTATATTCTCCTTAAATTTTAATTTTAATATCATTGTATTAAAGTCAAAAACTACTAAGCTGCCACAGTGGTTCCTGCACAGATCTGTTTTAGAGACAATATTTTAGGTCTCGATTAAGGGAATTGGTGAACTGATCGGACGAATAGATTGCCATAATCTATATTGTACGTTACAAATACGTAATTATAGATAACAATTTAAATATCCCTTTACTTAACCAAATATTAATCGAGACTTATATATTGTTATGATCACTAGGTGCTGGAATTGTTAGTGTACAGTTTTATTTTATATTATTATCTACTTACCATTTATATGCTCAAAATATTAATGTTATCTTAATGTCTTCCGGTCTAGTTATTACTATTTGTTATATACTATACACTTATAACACCCTGTCTTTATGCTCTGTTTTAGAATATTAACTATCCTCTAAAATTTTAATTTTATTATTTATCTTTTCAATTTTAAATTTATTTGCAAGCGAAACTCTTATTCTTTTAGGGGCGGTTCAACACAAAAAAATACAGATTTTAAAATTTTGTATTACCTATATTTACTAAAAATTAAATCTAATTGTTTCAATATCAATCATTTAATAATAAAATGATTTTTTCCAATATGTACTTTGTTTTAACAAATATTTTTCCTACGCACACCTACGCTAAAATTTCTTATATCTACTAACAATAATAATTTTTAATACACAGTTTCTATTACCTATTCACACAACCTTCTATTGTTTTGTTTCTTGTCTTTATCCGCCTCCTTGATTATCGTTCTGAAAACCTTTTCTTCTCATTATTTTTTTTCTTTTTTTTTCAGTTTAATGTCAACACTTTCCACTTCTTACTATTCCTACTGCAAAACCACCTATTCTGTCTGATAACTCTGCTCCCTGGCTTATTATTATACGTTTCAATTCTTCTTTCCTTTTATTTGTTTTTTACCAAATTGTATCTCCTTATTAATATTATTATTTCTTCTATGGTCTTCTCTCACAGCAAACCTTTGAAATATACTTAATCTAAATTCTTATCTTCCACTTAAATAACAAAAATTGTAAAATCCTTTTAGTTTCATAATTCACTATCGATTTCCAATTTTAAAAGTTTCTCTGTCTCTCTACATTTTTTTTTTAATATCCCTTCACATGCTAAATTTCTATTTTATACTAGTATAATTTCCATTCATTTCAATACACCTATTGTCTTTAATTATTGTAATTAAATCACTGCATTTAAATACAATTTTCACTAGAATAACCAGATAAACCGATACTTGTCCAATTTTAAAGCACACCATACGCCATACTGCAATCCACCACGCCACGGTTACGAGATAACCTAATGGACGATGGGAACAGACAAATACAATGCGTCTGGATATGAATAAGGGTGGGATGACTCAGTGTTGAGGACATTTACTCTGATTTAGGTACAAGTGCACCAAATACGAGTTTACGTAAAGAATTTATTTAAGCAGTATGTACTTGTATTGGAGTGAAAGTACTCAGTTTTAGTTTAAATATAACCACAAATGAGTAAATTGATCAAAATGCTCAATATTGAGTGAAAATGTACTCAATAATTTCACTGAATGGATATACTCTGTACCTTTATTGGTTTCACTTAGGTACACCGATTTTTTTACAGTGTATTATGGCAATATAATGCAACATTCACCAACTTGTAATATGTATCTAAACCATAGGGAATTTGAGTCACTTCTTGATTTGTTTTGTATTGACTAAATGTGTCCATACTTTAAATAATTTTTTTCAGTATCCATTTTGTTTGCCCTGTCCTATAATTTACAGCTTATTTTGAAATAAATAAATAATTAATTATTAAATTTCATGTACTAATTACTGTTTTATAGAAAAAAATATTTTATAAATTATTTGAGTTTAATTATACAGGGTGTCCCGGTACTTGATACAAAAAAGTCAAGTATAACGAGATGAGGTCAAAATAACATCAGTTCTTCATATAATTTATTTTCACACCTTCATTAATAAGTTACAGGCCATCAAAGGTGAAAATTAAAATGTTATTTTTATTTACAGTGTCTAAACTATTAACTTCAGCATGATGCAAACTTCATCATGTCCAGAATGCCAGGGACGGACTATGCCCAGTGGTTAACCCAGAATTTTTGCATTGATGACGATCACAATCTGCATGCATGAAAAATAAGTTTCCTGGAGAATTTGCCAACGATAATACCCTCTTGGTTCAAGACGGTACAATTAACAATTTAGGAAATATTTGCAATTTTATGTCACAGTGCACATCGAGCGGCGCCTCCACCATTTTTTATTTTTCATTTTTAATTGGACATAATTACTATGTTTTTAAAACAAGAGCCTAGAAAATCTTACTGTCTGTTAATGTAATTTTCACTAACAAAATTTGATAAACACACTTTACACAACACAAAATAGAAAAATAAAACCAGAATAAAAAAATAATTTAAAGGAAAGAAAACTATCAAAATACAATTTCAATATGGGCACCTTCCACCTCCACACACTTTCTAAGTCTACGAATGTTATTTGTTTGTACATACAAAGCATTTCTGGGGTATGTCTAATATTATCACAATGGAAATTAATTCTTTGTAGCAATTTATCCCTTGTCTATACTGGGATTGCACTAAACTTTTGAGGTATCCCCACAGGAAGAAGTCCATCGGGTTAAAGTCTGGAGAACGTGGTGGCCATGAAATTGAGTCCCCTCTCCCAATCCATTTATTATTAAATACAATGGATAAATAATTTCGTACGTCAATGTTGAAATGGGAAGGAACCCCATCGTGCATGAACCAAACGTTTCTTTGGATGTCTAATGGAACATCGTTTTGATAGCGGCTGCAAATTATTTTGCAAAAATTGATGTCCATTCAAACGTTCCTCAAAAACGTATGGACCTATTAAATTATTACCCCAGAAATGCTTTTTCGTGTACAAACAAATAATATTCGTAGACTTAGGAAGTGTATGGAGGTGGAAGATGCCCATATTGAAAATGTATTTTGATAGTTTTCTTTCCATTAAATTATTTTTTAAATTTATTATTCTTGTTTTGTTTTTCTATTTTGTGTCACGTACAAATTGTATTTGTCAAATTTTGTTAGTGAAAATTTAGCAAACAGTAAGATTTGCTAGGCTCTTATTTTAAAAATATATACGATTCTAACATAGTAACTGTGTCCAATTAAAAATTAAAAACATAAAATGGTGGAGGCGCCACTCGATGTGCACTATGACATAAAATTTCCTAAACTGATAAATTTACCGACTTAAATCAAGAGGGTATTATCGTTGGAAAGTTCTTTAGGGAACTTATTTTTGGTGCAGGCAGGTTGCGATCATTATCTATGCAAAAATTCTGGGTTGTCACCATTGGGCATAATCCGTCCCTGGCGTTCTGGGCGTAATGAAGTTTCACTTACGACATCAAAAACAAGCTGTAAGCATGTGTTTATCCATTACTAAATCTGCATCATGCTGAAGTTAATAGTTTAGAAGCTAAATAAAAATAACTTTTTAAATTTCACCTTTGATGGCCCGCATGAAAAAAATTTATATGAAGAACTGATATATTTTGTATCAAGTATCGGGACACTCTGTATAAGTAACCGTTTTAATAAATCACTTTTCTGCATTACTTTCTTCAGGATTTAGGAAGTCTAAAATATATTATTAGTAATTATGTATATCTAAAAACGAAATTTTAAATTTCCTTAGCGATTTACAGATTTTACTTCTTTAAAAAGTAAATAACTGAAACTGTCTTTATTTGAACAACAAAATTGTTCCTTCCCACTTATCTCGTTTTGATGAATTTTTAATATCTTTATTTAGAACTCGTCTTACATTTTCTTCTCGAATAATGATTCCCTCAAACACATTCCCCTGCTGTGGCTTACACGTTGACGGAAACTTAAAAAATTAATTACATAGTCGCGCCAAGCTGGTGATAAATAATCTCATTGATATTCAGCTGGAGGAAATATAACGTCCAATTCAATAATATCGTATAATATAACATTATTACCGTGTTCCTATAGACACAATAGTCCCTAGAACAAGAATACAAATCAAATAAATGACTGTGCAGCACCGAGTGGAATTCCAAGCACGAACAACCATCAATAAGTTATTATTTATAGTATCGGAATTTACAGCGGGGTAAATAAACAAATGACTTGTGGATAACACCAGGGGGGCGGTGCTAAACAAACATCATGCTGAGTGGAGTAAGGTAGACACCACTGACGTAGATTTGGAACTGAAGGGGTCTAATCATACCACTCCACCGAATATGTTATTTTTTTGTAACAGACAACAGTTTAAAATGTACCTTGTGTACCTGGTTGCCGACAGTTACTGCTCTTGTTCTCGGGCTAGGCTATGTGGGGGCGGGCCCACTATCAGAATCCCTAGGTTGGCACTAACATTAATTTAGGTTCAAATGATGAACAAATCGCCAGGTTTGGTAAAAAGTTGTAGGTATTTGAAGAAAATATCGACTCAATTTACTTAGACTGACTTTTCCAGGTATTTTAATTAAAGTTGGTATAAGTAGGTTTGCTATTTTTATTTGTAGGTGAAGAAAAAAGTTATAGGATTTCAAAAAAACAATTAATCGGTGACCTTTTCTTTGACCTTGACTCCAATTTTTTAGGTCAAGTCAAGGTCAATTTAAATATTTCAAATAGAACCCCTATTTTTTATTCTATAAATCGATGAAACGTAAAATTTTTTGTCCGAATATGGAATCAAAATTTTTTTCTTGGATATCCTTAAAAGTCCTTCTATTGTCGAATTTTCCTGAGAAAGCCAAAAGAGAATGAGAAAGCCAAATAATTTAAATGAATTGCGTGACTCTTTATTCTTCGTGAAGCTATTTTGATAGATCAAAACATTATGCTGTGTCTAATTTTTATAAACGGATTGCTCACTGTCAAACTGCAAATGGTCTTCAATTCGAACATTTACTCTGAAAAATGTATGTACATCAAGAAGCCAAAACAGGCTGATCTGCCCCTTTCTTTCTTATTTTTTCAACTTCTTATTGTTGCTTATTATTTGTTTTCTTATTATTTTAACTTTTTGGCGTTTCTCTTTATCAACATTATTATTATGATCTTCAAAGGAACTTTTAATGAATTTAGACGTTAAATTTGATGCTATATTGATGTTGACATTAAAAATACAGCTTTCAAAATTTTCAATTTGACTTTGATTTGGCCAAGAACATAAGGTAAAGGGCAAATAAAAGGTCATCAATAAATTTGTCATTAAAAGACTACTGTTATTCCTTCAACATTTTTCTCTACAGTTAAAATCCCGTCGAGTTATTAAGAAAAAACAAATTCGACCTTGAAATAACCCTCAAGGATATCCAAGAAAAAAATTTGATTCCCATATTCGGATGTAAAAATTTACGATGTATTGATTTATCAAATAAGAAATAGGTATTTCTATTTGAAATTTTTAAGTTAACCTTGATTTGACCTACAAAATTAGAGTCAAGGTCAAAGACAAGGTCGCCGCTAAATTGGTTTTTTTGAAACCCTACAACTTTTTTCTTAAGATTGTTTTAATAAAATTGCACCTGAAGAGTTATCGTTTCGGGATATAGTCGTTGAATGTTGCTAAAATGTATCGGTTCAGAGAAAAAAAAATGTTTTCTGTCGCAGTTATCAGTTATAGAAAGCTGAGTATTTGGAGATACTCTAATTTAAGTAATCTAATAAAACTTCACCATTTTGTTAAATTTGCAACTATAGAAAATATTTTTACGATTTAAACACATGTACCTTTACTCAGATGTTTTTTGTCAGCACTTACTAATCTTTTGAAACATGCCCATTTTCACTTTAT
This sequence comes from Anoplophora glabripennis, assembly GCF_000390285.2. Classification (NCBI taxonomy): domain Eukaryota; kingdom Metazoa; phylum Arthropoda; class Insecta; order Coleoptera; family Cerambycidae; genus Anoplophora; species Anoplophora glabripennis. Next base: position 324,748 of record NW_019416336.1, on the reverse strand, counting down.
AATGTACTTAACCAGTTTTGTGTTACAATATGAATAAACAGTACAGTAATGGATCTATACCTAATTCTTTACTTGAAAGAATTGATGCAAAAATTTGTCCTCAAATAATGCATAATATTACTGATAAAAATAATTACCACTTTCTAATATTTATTTCCTTAAGATTTATCATCTATTTATATTATAACTATGACGATAAAATTGTTTTAGTAACGCACTGTATTTTCATCTACAGATATGCAAGTTTAATTCTGATTAAAGATTAACGTGATCAAACGAGATCGTAATATTCTTTGAAACCAAGTACCTATACTAAAGTAATAACTTTATAGACAAGCTAGTCGTTTATAATAATTATTTAGAATATAATTTAAAATATTAACTATATCGAAATAATGAAGAAACACTTACCTGAAATTGAATTTGTTACACAATGTTGCAAACCTTCAGAACAATTGTCTGCCAATCTTGGTGGTACCTTGCGATAAAGAGCAAAATTCAGTCATGATGGGTTGGTTAATTTAATTGTGCTAATAATAAAAATTTATACATACTTGAAAGAAATCTAGGTATAGGAGTTTCAAACTGCAAAAAACTTTATGAATTTGAATAAAATTTTGATAGAAGAAATGTGACAAAGGAATAAATAATTGTTACAATTTGAGTCTATAGTTTTCCTAGCTTACTTTTATCTTTTCTGAATACTTTGTGTATGTAACCGTTTTAATAGAAACAATAATGATAATAATAAAAGTTAACTTAATTATTGCTAGTGTATAGCTTCATTGCATTTTTTATTATTTGCAGTTAATAACAGTTAATACACATACAGTTAATATGCTGTATGAGTAAGATTCGTATAACAATCAACATTCAGTCAAATTATTTTTTTATTTAGTAAAACAAACTCTTTATTTCTTCAAATTTCTACAAATTACAAATTTGACATTAACTGCTTCTCCGGATGAGTCGCTAATTTCTAAATAACACCGGTTATTGTTTGTGTTAACGCTCTCGTATGACTCAATAAAAGAACAGGATGTAAATTTGGAAGATGAAAATCCGTGGCGTCCGCCTCTGGACCGTGCAGAGGTACTTGGGCGCCTCTTCGGGACACGCGTTTGTCTCGGTCAGGTCAGCTCCAGAGGAATCACCGTCCACTCTACAGGGGTCATGTTTAACCCAAAATGTTAATGAGATTGTTATATATTTATTAATACATAAACAACAACGGAATTCGAATACCTATTTTAATTTTTACAATCCTTTCTGATTTGACTACTTAATATACCGCTGTAGAGTTTCAAAAACTCTGGTGAAACAAATGTATTTTTTTAATTTATTTTTTTTTTTCGACTTATCGATCACTAACTCATTTTTACTTTTATTAAACATGTGTACGTCGTATTAATTGACAACTAAAATTACTTTATTGGTTAAAAGGTCGTAAAAAAGTTGAAAAAGCAGTTGTTGATGTGAGTACAGTGAAAAATATTGTTAAGTAAGGCAAAAATATTGCAAATGCTGAAATCTCATCGTTCCACATTCTGAATAATAAATAGAAATATATCACCAAAGCCAATTTGAATAACATCGATCACTTAGTGCCACGAAGGACCGTGTAAAATTGATATATTCAAGAGATAACTTAGACTCAGTTGCATGAAGATGCGATACTGGAGTCAGAAAAAGTTTGCGTTAGCTTTGCACACCATAATAGGAGTTATGGTATAGCAAATCAAAGACCAACCGGCGACTATTAAGGCAAGGTCATAACATTCAAGACTAAGGCCAAATATTTTAAGAATAAATTGTGCAATACCATGAAGAAGGTGGACCTACTGTGAGGATACAAAAAATTTAAATAAAATTTGGTACACGTGGTGTTAAATGGGATGAGGTAAGCTCCATTTTCGGTTGAGTATTATCTTATTAAGTATTATCTTTGGCAGAAACGACTAATGTCATCAATTATATTTTTTCCAGAAACATACCCAAATTGTTTTCCAGTTAAAAAGCTGTCTTTTTTTCTAATAAACTTTTATTAGAGAAATTTTTCTGTATTACTTGCCGATTAAAAGTTATAAGCAATGTCGTCCTAAAGAGTCTCAAATGAAATATCACCTAAAAATCATATTAGCGGTGGAAGAATCAAGTAGTCGTTGGAAAATAATTGAATGTTCGTCGTTTAAAGTGCATAAATGTCATTAAAAAAAAATAAAAGGATTAAACTCGATAATTCTTTAATACAGTTAAAACAAAAGGTGATAATAATAACAATAACTAAACTTGAATGAAACAAAGAGTGAGGCAAACGCTTTCATACTACATATATATTACAATCTATTCTATACAGGGTTGGAAAATCCACATGGTCCATCTGCCGTTACATGAGAACGACAAAGTAAAGTGAAAAAAAAATCCGTGCGATAGACAAGGATGGCTATAGTGAAGACGTTTCATGATCTGAATAGTCACCGCCTGTTTCGGGATAGAACTATTCAGATTATGAAACGTCTTCGATGTAACCAGTCTATCGCACGGATTTTTATGACTTACTTTATCGCTCTCACGTAACGGCCGATGAACCATGGGGACTTTCCGAACCTGTATATGACCTCCTCTCGTTTCAAGGTACATATTTAATCTTCGCCTGTCTCTTGTTCTAACAGGAGTACGTTATTATTAGAAAATAAAATTGTACATTAGAAATTGGAGGCCGAATGGTAAAAAACCTAACCTTAAAAAAATTAGAACTTAAAATGTAATAGGAATGTAGCCTAATTAGTGCCCTCTATGAAATATCCAAAAAATAATTAGACCAGCGTGTTTGGCGTCCTCAAAAATCCCGTAATATCAAATTTCATAAAAATATTTCGCACCGTTTGGAAATTTTCGTAAAAATTCTATTTAAAAAATGTTATTTTGTCGCTCTGTATCTCGAAAACAAGAGAAGATAAACATATACTTTATAAGACAAAAAATTCTTGTTTTTTGTCGTACTATCACCCCCTGAGGGGGTGATAGTACGACTTAGTAGTAGTACGATAGTACGACGTTTTCTATTTGGTCTGGAATGAAAGATATAGTGTACAAAGAATCTATTGGTTCGTGTAAAGAGTGGTGGCAAAAAATACAATTCGCTGCCAACGAAGTCAAACGCAATCCCAATATGTTGTTTCAAACTCGAAGATCTCTCAGAAAACGTTGTGTAAAGTGTGTAAATGTCAACGGTGGATTCTTCGAACCCTGACTTTAAATCATTATTACAAATTCCATTTGTTTTGTTGTTAATTGTTGTAATAACACGAAAAAACACTTGGTTTGTTTCGCTTGTAATTTCTCATATTATCAAAACATAGTGTTCGTTAAATCGATTTTTCTCGAAAACGGATCGAGATACCGAAATGAAACAAGAATACACAATTAATGGAAAAATGATTGCTCTTTCAGGTTTTGAATCAAATTGCATGTTAGACATACAGGGTAAAATGTTATTAACTAAATTTTCGGTAAAATTGGTCGTAAGTGGCGCCCTCTATAAGCAATGCTGAAATTACAACACGCATCTTATTCGTCACCTAAAAAAATATAGTTTCACAAATTTTCAAGTTCGTAACCTACATAATTTCAGAATAATCGCAAAAAAACGATTTAAAATTTTAACTTTCAACACCCTGTATTTCCGAAACTTTCAACTTTCGGATAAGGCATGTTTGCGTCAATGGTCACCATTTCACGTGTAGTATCTTCAGCTTTTGATTTTCCCATTGTTAAAGTATCACCCTGTATAGATGCAGGGCACTGTCAAAATATTATTAGTTGTCAAACACTGCTTACAAGTGCTACGCGGAGATATACCAAAAATTAGCCTAATTAAACGTTTTTGAAGAATAAAAACTCTGTCTATCATAGTGATTCTACCCCAAATTAAAATATTATAAGAAAGATGCGAATATGCCAAAGCGTAATATGTATTTAATAAAAATATGCGGCTGAAATACCCGTTTTAGAGTATTTAAAGCAAAATATGCACTATTTAATTTTTTACATACTTGATTTATCTGATGATGCCACTCAAGTTTACTGTCAACAACTATCCGCAGAAACTTTACGTGTTCAGTCAGAACCATGTCGTATTGCAAGTTATCTGGTATTATACCACGTTTAGAAAAATAGATGCTTTCTGTTTTTCCAATATTTAGTATTAACAAATTATCTTGGCACCAACTAAATTGTTCTATAACCTCCGAGACCGAGCGTTGCAACTCCGCAGGGCTGGCTGCTGAGACCACTACAGATGTATCATCGGCATACATAGTCAATTTACCTGATATATAAGTTGGAAGCTCATTAACGTACAATGAAAAAATTAGTAGCCCGAGTACTGATCCCTGCGGAACACCAAGGCGCATTGCATGGTCAGTAGAGTACGTATTTTTAATTTTCACACGCATACTACGATTAGATAGGTAATATTCTATCCACCTCAGGATGTTCCCCCTAAATCCTAATGCATATACAGGGTGTCCGGTAAGTACCTCATAATCTCTCGGGAGTGTATAGGGGAGGTCAAAATAAAACTAGTCCTTCCTATAATTTTTTTTTCCTAATGTGCCCCCTAACGGAGTTATGGGGGGTCAAAGGGGTACCTAGAAATTAACGTTTAGGGTTATAACTTTGAAACCACCCTGTATATTTTAATAAAATTTTCGTACGTTGTATTACACATGGAGCTCTACGATTTGATGCTAAAATCAACTTTTTGCTATTATCAGGTGTCCAGAAACGGACTGGCCCTATCACAATTTTTCTCAAAATTTTGACAGAAGTAATTTTATCAAACTGAAAATATTATTATTAGATACTCTGAAGGTTTTTCTTTAAAAATGGTACTCTTTATTTATTTCGAAAAAATGAACGGTTTGCGAGATAAATCGGTTTTGAAAAAAATTGGTAACAAATACAACAACAANTTTTTTTTTAACAAAAGCAAAGAAACAAAATTAATTACATATTAAACATTTTCTTCATAATTAATTTCAAAAAGCTTTAGAACCGACTACTGAGATATCAACATGCTCTATAAAAATTTTATTATTAATTTGCAAAAAGTACACTAGTACTCTAGTTGTTATTAAAATTATTAAATATTTTAAAAATATAATAAATTTACATTTAAAGATTCAAAATCAAATTAAGTGACATATAAAAAGAGCTAGCTTGGTAATATGGTTGTGATATTGTTTAAGGATACTATAGGAAAATTAAAAATTTAAATATTTTAAATACATTTTACATGTTAAACAAATCTTTATAATACTATAAATTGGCGCATAACATTATTTATTAAATAAACTACACAGAACAAACAAAACTGTGATATTTTTAAGAAGAAAATTCAAAATTTAAATATTTTAAATACATTTTACATATTAAATAAATCTTTATAATACTATAAATTGGCGCCTAACATTATTTATTAAATAAACCACACAGAACAAACAAAACTAAATTATAATAAATAAAACACAAAAATATAATTATTTATAGTATTATATTTCATGTTTATCTGTCGTCTTTTTGTTAAATATTTTATAAATTATTAAATAGTTCTCTCTTTCAGGAAAATATATTTATTTTTCCTATGATCACACCTGACAAATACCAACTATTTCCGCATTTTAGTCTTCTTGCAAATGTAATTAATAGGACAAATTGATAAAAAAAAACACAACATGACATTTTAAAACGACAGTGTCAAAAGTTTTGAATATGGCTAGATTATTATTTAACATCATTTAACAGTATTTTTTTAGGAAAATATTTTTGAATACCTATATTAGGAGGTACTTACCGGACACCCTGTATTTTGTCAGAAATAACTACTGCTAATAAATATTGCTTATAACTTTTAAACGGGATGTAATACGGAAAAATTTCTCTAATAAAAGTTTATTAGAAGAAAGAGAGCGTTTAACAGGAAAAAAAATTTGGGTATGTTTCTGGAAAAAATATAATTGATGACGTCATTAGTCGTTTCTGTCAAATCCCAAAGATAATACTTTCAGTTGAAAATGGAGCTTACCTCAACCCACATAACACCACGTGTTCCAAATTTTATTTACATTTTTTGGATCCTTATAGTAGGCCCATACTATCGAGTTTGAGTCACCCTGTACAGTATGGATCCGTTTCTCTTTTTTATTCTAAAATTGCTAAAATTAATAGACTTCCAGGCGTAATGATTTCTGGTTTTTAAATGTCAAAAAATTAATGTAACATCACCACGTTTGACGCATCATATCGGACGACACGACAAAGCATCAGAACAATGTGTCCCTACCTTTATACAAATTGCGGTGAGCGGGGTGCGCAATCCGAAATGGCCGAGGTGAATTGCATCCAGACTCCTCACACAACAAATTTTTATGGATTGCATGATATTTAAATTACTAAACCCGCCCATAAATTTACCGGCTTATATAACCACGCACACCATGGATTAACAAGTATTTTCTAAACCCATATATCATAAGATAAAAATAATCAATGAGAACGTAAACAAGACCGTGATTAATGTGGAACCCCCTACAGTGTGGTCAAAGTAAGCACATTCACACAGCTGCCTGCACACCAATGCGCTCCTTAGTGGGCCGGAAGGACGGCGGGTAGTATGATCTATAACCCAGGTGTGAGCTGGCTGGACCCAGTTATAGTAATGAAGACAGCATTGCTAACTCTGACACTTCGTGGCCACCCGCAACTCGACCATATATTCAGGTCCACGAATATTAATTCTTGGGCGTAACGGGTCATGTTATTTAATTTCTTTGCATGACTTTGTATTTCTTGTCCGTTCGTAGTTTATTTACGGCTAGTCTAAACGACAATCATTGTTATTATTTTACCATGGCATAAAAGGTCAAATAATCACTCTTTGTACGTCCAGTTTTAGAGCAGTTACTGTTACTGTTACTGTTTAAATATAGAATCAGGCAAGGCTCATTCGAATGAATCAGTTTTATGACGATTGAAATTCGTAAGACCTGCCTGATACACTGTAAAACAAATCTGTGTGAGTGCAAGCAATAAAGGTTCGGAATGAATCCATCGAGGGAAATTATTGAGTACTTTTTCACTCAATATTGAGCATTTTGATCATTTTACTCGTTTGTGATTATATTTAAACTAAAGCTGAGTACTTTCACTCAATTATAGGTACTCCTTAAATAAATTCTTCACGTAAATTCGTATTTGGCGCACTTATAACCTAAATCAGAGTAAATAGGTAACCATTACTGAGTGTAACATTAAAATTACTCAATAATTGTTAAATTGAAATCATATTAGAGAAAAAGTTATGGTTACCAGAAATTCGGACTTGAGTAATTCACTCAACAAATTTTAGTTGTAGGTACTCATACTAATAGAGTGAAAATTTCACTCAATCGGGTGTGGGTGGAAATTCATATATTATTGAGTAAAATTGAGTGAATCGAGTGGATTGAGTGAATTTTTTTACAGTGTAGGTTTTTAAAAATATATTGGAACAGGTAGAAATTGAATTAAGACTTTTTAATCATAAAATCGAATAGAAGTTAAGTTAAAATACAACAAGTAATGACATATTGGTGACAAAATAATAAGGATAATTTGGGTGACAGTGATTGGATGAAAAGTGACAGTGTATAATGATATGAAAATTATAATGAAATTTCAGTATAAAGGAATAAAAAGTGTCCACAAAATAATGTAATGTAGTAGTAATGTAGTTAAACAAAAGTGGTGATCAGGGAGACAGAAATAAATAGGGAGGAAAATCAAGAAGTAAAAAGAGGAATTAGAAGATATACAAATCATAGCAATTAAACGAAGTTTAAAATAAGAAGTGCAATAAAATACGGAAGATTTAAAGAAAATAATATGAACTAAAAAGAAAAAAACAAGTGTTGAGGAGAAGAAGAGGAGAAAAGTAATCAAGCACAAAGTTATTGTGGGACATTTAAAAAACAATAAAGAAAGAAGAGAACAGTGAGAGTCAGGAAATAGGAAAGAAGAAGTTATTTGGCAGAAAGGAAATTAGGGTGAAGTCTAAACTGACAGATAACTCAATATAGTCATAATACTCTCAGGTTAGTAAAACATCATTTTGAATTGTCGTAGCCATATAGAAAAGGAAAGGAGCAGTACGAGCCAGGAGTAGGAAACAGAAGGAGAACAAGACATTATAGAGGAGAGGTCGAGTGAAAGAAAGGAAGGAGAAGAGACAGGAGAGAGATTACATGAAGGACATTACTAGTGAGGAAAACATAAACAAAAGGACAACAAAAGTGTAGTATAGGTAACAAGAAACTATAAGTTTATAGAATAAGTAATTAGCAATAATTTAGCTCAGGTTAGCTAGGGAATTAGGAAGGATTTTATAATTTATAACCTGCTATTATAATATGCGAATTTTAAATTCAATTAACACAATACTATTTTATTTTTTTAACAAAAGCAAAGTAACAAAATTAATTACATATTAAACATTTTCTTCATAATTAATTTCAAAAAGCTTTAGAACCGACTACTGAGATATCAACATGCTCTATAAAAATTTTATTATAATAATTTGCAGAAAGTACACTAGTAGTCTAGTTGTCATTATTTTTTAAATATAATTAAATTATAATTTGAGAATATTTTTTTAAAAATTATATAATGAATAAATTACATTTTAAAGATTCAAAATAAAATTAAGTGACATAAAAAGAGATAGAACATAATTAATTGTGATATTTTTAAGAAGAAAATTCAAAATTTAAATATTTTAAATACATTTTACATATTAAATAAATCTTTATAATACTATAAATTGGCGCCTAACATTATTTATTAAATAAACCACACAGAACAAACAAAACTAAATTATAATAAATAAAACACAAAAATATAATTATTTATAGTATTATAATATATA
>NW_019416336.1:303952-315509 GCF_000390285.2 Anoplophora glabripennis | reverse complement strand
TATATATATATATATATAAATACCTTTATAGTGGAGTAAAAATAATAGATAAAAGCCAATATATGATGGTTTACAAATTATTTGACATATCTTCAGTAGATCTATCCAAGGAAACGTCGAGTTAGTCTTGGAGTAATTTATTGTCCAATCGCTGCATTTTCTCATATTTTTGTATAATATAAGTACAGTTTATAAAATCAGTGAAACAAATTTTATATACCTTTTCATATTAAATTGGATTAATTTAGCTGGAGAAATGGATCAAACAATATCTTGTTTCATCTTTCAAAAGTATACAGTCATTTTTTCGAGTTATTTGAATATTGAACGAATAGGTATATATTATAAAGAGAATATGCAGGTGACAACAAAGAACTGAAGAACAACGAGGAACATTATAGAGGCATATAAAAGAATATAGAGGAATCTGAAAAAAAATTACTTCATAAAACTAAAAACGTGTATGTAACGAAGAATACTTTTATTTTTTTACAATGGATATGTTATATTATTTTTTGTAAACAAAGGTACGAAAGGGGGAGCTAAGAACAATTACAGTACTTTTGTACTGATAAAAATACTACTAATACTACATTTTGCAAATAATATATGAAAAAGTTTGACATCAAAGTGTGTCCTCCTCTTGAAAAGAATGACCTTCCCAGTTTTTAAAACTGACCTGATGTTTTCGTTGGAACACACCACAGTCTTTACGAAGATATATATTTACTAAACTCTTACAAATTCCCTCTCATTCAGTAGATAACAAGTGCAGCATAATTAATTAATACAAAAATTTCGTAAACGTGCTTGCAGAAAAATGAACACATTGTACAAATAAAATCTAAAGACCTGAACATTCTAACAATTTAGAATCAAATTTTGGACCTCTTTGTATTGTTTTCTTAGGACCGTCGGACAATGAAATATTACTTTTTTTCACTGGGGTACATTCCTGTTTGAAAGGCAATACTGAAAGTCATGCTTACTCACCGCTGGAATAACAATTTGTATACAAGTTAACAAGATAATTCAAGATACTCGTATCTGAGAATTATTTACTTTAACTTAGTAACTAAATGAAAGAAAATGTATAGATAGAGGTGTAGGTATGTGTATTTGCTTTGTAAGAATTTTCGGTATGACATATACCTACTTTGTAGGTTATATCTTACAAAGTGTGACTTGATATAATCTATTAATATGATATAAACTAAATAGTTATCGTGCAGTAGGAATTTAAATGTTGATGTACTTTTTTACATAAATTCTGAAAAATATGAGAAGATATGTTTCTCATAACAACTGATGTCTTCTAAAAAGTAACTAGAGAAGCTATGATTTTTAATAGACCTTAGTTGGTCATATCATGGGCATATCTGTTCCTAGTGGCATTCTGTTACATAATAACACAATAAAAATTACAATTCTGTTGAATATATAAACCGTATACATCTTAGCAAATTTTATATTTGGTATCATAATTTATTGATACAATCATGTATATTTTCTTTAAATCATATATTTCTTGTGTATTATTTGAAACAATTTCCATCAAATAAAATGTCATACTCTTTAATATGCTAATGAAAAAACTCTGTAGGTCATCAATGATTATAATGAAACATAATATATCTCGTGCTGCTTGGAAAATTATAAACGGAAATGTTGGTAATCTCAACAATAAGATGCATGCAACATCTCTGAAATTATCTCTGAAGGTAAAATAGAATCCAATCCATTAGCAATATCACATATCTTTAATAATTCCTATACAAATATTTCAAGAGTTAAACAAAAAATTAATAAATACAAATAATTTTAACATATATGATCCAACACTTTTTTTTATGTAACGTAATGGTAACTGAAATATTTAATATTATTGTTGGTTTGAAAAAGTCAAATTCTGCAGGTTTGGATGATACCTCATCAAATTTGTTAAGAGAGTTTATTTATGTTTTTGTTGAACCAATAACATATTTGGTGAATTTATCATTAAATGAGGGAAAATTTCCAAATGTTTTGTAAATTGCCAAAGTAATTCCTTTATATAAAAAGGGAGAGGTGAGTAAAATTGATATAGACCGATCTCTTTGTTATCGACATTATCTAAGATTTTAGAGACAGCGATCTTTAATAAAATTGTTAGGTTTCTTTCAAAACATGATATAATATCATCAAGTCAGTTTGGTTTTCAAAAGGGTAAATCGACTAAATCTGCAATAATTAACTTTTTCACATGTTTGCATACAAATTTGAATGCGAAAAATAAATATGTTGGTCTTTTTCTAGATTTGGGTAAAGCATTTGATCTTGTAAACCATGACTTATTGCTCGACAAACTCTTTTCATACGGCTTAAGGGACAAGGTTTACAAGTGGTTATCCTAATATCTTTCAGATATAAGTCAAATTGTAGAAATAAACAATTGTAAGTCTGATAAGTTAAGTTTAGAATGTGGGGTACCTCAAGGTTCGGTCCTTGGACCTTTCTTGTTCATTATTTTCATAAATGACATATCTAATGTTATCCAAGTCAAGGTTTTAGTGGGATAAAGATCAATAAATAAAAGAACACTATATTTTAAATAAGAAGATCGTATTCTTTATATTTAGAACTGTTAAGTTGGACAAAATACACTTCAAATTTCGAGCGTTGGCAATGATTTAAAATATAGTGTTCTTTTATTTATTGATCTTTATCCCACTAAAACCTTGACTTGGGTAACTAATCAATATCGCAAAACAGTGGAAACGTAATATCTAATGTTGTTAATCCAGAAAATTTGACACTATATTTGCCGATGATACATCCTTTATCTGTGCAAACTATACTGAAAATGAAGCTATTATGAAAAGTCAAAGTATCTTGAATAACTTTACGAATTAGTGTTGTAGTAATAAGTTATTTCTAAATGTTTCTAAAACCTAATTTATTATATTTAAAACAAAAGGATCAGAAAGAACTGAAAGTCGTTTATTAAAAGTGAAAGGTACCTCTATATGACAAACTGATACAATCAAATTTTTAGCCGTGTACATAAATCAATTATTGGTTTGGAGTGATCATATTAATAACTTATGTTCAAAATTATCTTCCGTCTGTTATGTACTATATAGGTTAAAATGTTTAACAAGTAAAAAAAATTTATTGTCATATTATTACGCTCATTTTTTATTCTAAAATAAGATACAGTATATTGTTTTGGATATCTTCATCTCAAATATTGAAAGTTTTTAGATTACAAAAGAGAATAGTAAGGAATATAGCCTCAGTAAGTAAATATCGTTCATGTTGAAATTTATTTAAAAATTTTAAATTACTTACCCTACCATGTATTTATATATATGTACAGCGTGGTAAAAAAGTTCTGCATAAAATTAATATTTTCATTAAACAATTTTTTTTAGAAAAACGGTGAGACCCGTCGATTTTTATTTGATTCAGGGCACCTTGTTATGTGGAAATTTTTTTTTTCGATAATCCACTTACGGCAGCGATAACATAATTTTTTTTTAAATGACAACGCATATTTTTTTCGTTCGAAATTGATGACAGTGATAATTATCTAAACAACGGTGTGAAAATTTCGATGTCTTACATAACAATTTTTTTTAGAAAAATGCACCTTAAGTTCTTGAATGCAATAATTTGCTGTTTACGGATCAAATGCCTTAGAAAAAAATTTATTCGGCAGAAAGCATTTCAGATAACTTAAGTTGCAACTGGTGTTATGTAATATTTGCGGAATTATTCATCAGATATTGTCAGGATCCTGATTAAACTGCAAAATTTAGAACCAAGTTCAACCGCACAAAATCCAAATAGTATGTAGCAAATTAAGGTCGACTTTTTGTCTTCGAGTTTGCCGATAAATTCCCCAAAAAAAAAAGATCCAAAGAAATGTTTACTTGAAAGGAGTAGATTACCTGAAATATTGAAGACTAAAAATCAGTACCGATTTAACATTCTTTGGTGAAATCGTTTAATTCGAAATGGCAAAACTTAGTGAACGCGAAAGAATTGATATTTTGAGGATGATTGGTTTCGGCGATAAGTTACGAACCCATCAAGAAGCTTGCCAATTATTTAATGCAACGTACCCTGACAGACCACCAATTACGCAATCTACGGTTAGTAGGGTACTGGCAAGGTTTGAGGAAACTGGTAGTGTGAAAGATGCTCCTCGTGCGGGTCGTCCTAGAGTAGATGATGAAACTAGATTGAATATCCTGGTGGAGCTCCAGGACAACCCTCATTCTAGTACAAGGTCGATTGCATTGAACAATGATATTTCACATGTAACTGTGGTGAACTTTCTCAAAAAAGAGAAATTTCACCCCTATAAGGGTCACTTGATACATGCATTGACTGAGGACGACCCAGACCGCCGTCTCCACTTTTGTGAAGATTTAATGCATCGATGTAACGGAGACCCCGACTTCCTCAAGAACATAATTTTTTCTGACGAGGCTACTTTTTATCTTAATGGATCGGTGCATCGACATAACTGCCGGTATTGGTCTCAGGAAAACCCGCACTGGGTGCAAGAAGTAGATCATCAGCACCCCCGAAAGGTGAACGTTTGGGCGGGAATAATAGGGAGTCGTATTTTAGGCCAGTATTTTTTCGAGGAAAATTTAACTGCTGCTCGCTATTTGGATTTCCTGCGGTTCGATTTTATCCCAAGCTTAGCAAAGTTATTCCCGAACAAAGAGGATCCTGATATTCCTGAGGAAAGAATTTGGTTTCAGCAAGATGGTGCACCACCCCATTATGGAGTGCAAGTACGGGAGTACTTGAATAACACGATTACTGGGCGGTGGATCGGGCGACGCGGAACAAACGAATGGCCTCCGCGTTCGCCTGATTTAACACCTCTAGACTTGTTTTGTGGGGCTATTTGAAATCGCGTGTGTACACAAACAGACCAGGTGATTTGGAAGAACTTAAAAACCGTATTCGTTTTGAAATAAATCAAATCGACCCGGGAATGCTTGAACGAAGTGTAGACGGCGTTTACACACGCTTAGGACAATGCCAAATGGTACAGGGTGGGCAATTCGAACAATTTCGCTAGACTTACACAAACATTAGTGTAATTTTACTCGTTTGAAATGTAATTTTGTCAACTTTGTCCTTTTCGGAGCCATTAATAGTGTAAGTAGACAATTATCTCTTACAAGAACTTAAGGTGCATTTTTCTAAAAAAAATTGATATGTAAGACATCGAAATTTTCACACCGCTGTTTAGATAATTATCACTGTCATCAATTTCGAACCGAAAAAAATATGCGTTGTCATTAAAAAAAAAATTATGTCATCGCTGCCGTAAGTGGATTATCGAAAAAAATTTTTTTTCCCCATAACAAGGTGCCCTGGATCAAATAAAAATCGGCGGGTCTCACCGTTTTTCGAAAAAAATATTGTTTAACGAAAATATGAATTTTATGCAGAACTTTTTTACCACGCTGTATATGAAATTCTTTTATTTGTTAAACACAATTTTTCATTATTTGCAAATAATAATTTTAATCATAATTACAATACGAGAAATTGTGATGCATTGGTCATTCCTCAACATAATTTGTCTTTGCCCAATTTATAATGGCATTAAATTTTATAATAAACTTCCTGGGTCTATAAAGAATTTACTAAACACACGTCATTTTGAGAAGGTTTTGATTGAATTTTTATTGAAGCATTCATTGTATAGCGTAGATGAATATTTAAGATTTTAAAATGTTATGTGAATTGTAAATGTAATGTAAAATGTAGATGTAATTATAAATATTTTTAGATCTGTTTTATTGACTAGTCCTACACCATTTATACTTTTGTATTGGTACTTGATAAGGACAATAAAGATTATTATTATTAACATTATTGTTATTATTGTTACTATTACTTTGGATAAATATCATCATGAAATTCAGCCAGATCGCTCTATTTTGACCTGTTTTTTTTTATCAACTCTTGTAGACTTTGTAAAAAATATTGTACAATACATTTAATTACCTAATAATTTTTATATTTGAAAATGTGTAAACAAATCATAGCTGTCCTTCACTTTTAGAGGAAACGAGTTCTTCATTTCTTTCTTTAATATTTCAATTATATGTATACATAGTATACATTCAAGATAGAAAATGAAACCTCGAACTAAAAACCCAGAACTACACAATAAAACCGGAAGACCGTGTGTACAATAAAGGTAAGCCATCCAGATGCACTTTGAGTGTCCAGTCGACAAAGCTGAAGTCAGCACTTCTGCCATTGTTAGACTGGCCACCCGCAATCCAAACAAGTACACAAGTCGTGATTTATTAGGGTCACACATGAATATAATCCGAAATGCGGACGATTTCTTCGGCTATTCTCTTGGAAAAATGGGTACACTCAAACTGAGTTTAAAGAAATCTACATCTATTTATACGATACTTCCATTCATGCACTAATCTTACTGAATTGGTTTCTAAAAGTCACGCCGTACATTTCAACTTGATGGTTGTCTCGTTTGACATCTTTATAGAAAAGTTCTGGGTATTTGCCTTAATTGTTTACACAAAGCATAAAGCTTATAACACCAGGACTGATGAACTTATATTTACCCTGTACTAAGTATCATACAAGGTATTTTACGTTATTTTAAGGGTACTAGCTAATGTTAACAGTTTGCTTAAATTCTCACCAAATTTATATGACAAAAAAATAATTCCAAAGTTTGTCAGAAACAGGCACATACGCTCTGCTCCGCAGATGATGCTCATATCGCCCTAAGAGTCTGTAAAAGCAGTTACTTCGATTACTATGTTAAATGGTGATATCTACACAGGTATTACATTAGTTTTCAAGTGACTAATACAGTAACCTATTGCGGAAATTTCGAAAAAAAACCGAAATAACTGAAACACGAAGGAACTTTTTACTAAGACAAAAGTCGATTTTATGAACGATCTTAAGGTCCCCCATCCATGGTTAAAAGGTTATCCATTATTTGCCGGACACCCTGTATAAAATAATGTGTTTTCTTTTCGTATAACCATATAGTTGATTACATTATTTTCTTATATGACTTAGGCACAAATTCATAGATCTCACTAAAGTTCCACTCACACTTATCTCATACTAAACTCACCCTAATAATATTCATAAACAGTTCCACTTCAATAAGTCACTTATATCGTGCTTAAATTGCCCTCACAAATGAGTGCTAGGTTAGTGACATATTAGTGGTATCTGACGTGTGCTTATTCCTAATTTATTAATTTTGTGATTTCATAATATTCTGGCAGTATATTTTACAAATAATTAAGTCCAGGTATTCAGTAAAGGATAACCTATGTGAACCTGGCACCCGACTTTTCAAAATTCAATTTTTTTTTTTTAATTCTTATAGATATTCGTTTGTAATTGTTTGTAGTAATGATATTTTCCTTTGTAGTAGTTCAAGAAAAGAGTTATATGGAATATATAAAAAAACATCCCCCCAATTTGGCCGCACTTAAATCTGATGGTTGATTCCTATAGAAAATCGTTTGTAGTTGATTGTAGTGAACGAATTTTCGTTTGCAGTAGCAAGGAAGAAAGTTGGAGCTATTTTCAAAATTTGCAATATATGGCATCAGTAAATTTAGAAAGCGCTCCCAATTTCAAGTTTATTTGTGTATAATAACTTCTATACGTCAAATTATGTTTTTAAATTTGTTTAAAGTTGTTTGTGGTTGCACGTATTTCATTTGTAGTTCAGCGAAAACTAATGAAAAGTCACTACATTCCACACTCTGCTCCAAAATCGTTAGTAGTAGTGTTTATTTCATTTATAGCTAATCAAAAACTGACGAAAAGTCACTAAACTCCAAGCTCTGGGTTTAAAATCGTTTGTAGTTCTTTGTAGTTGCGTTTATTTCGTTTGTAGTTACACAAAAGCCGCCGAAAAGTTACTAAACACAAACTTTGGCTCTAAAATCGTTTGTAATTCCTCGCAAATTGGTGAAAAGTCACTGAACTCCAAAATCTGGCTCTAAAATCGTTTGTAGTTGTTTGTGGTAGTGTTTATTTAGTTCATAGTTACACGAAAACTGACGGAAAGTCACTAAACTCCAAGCTCTGGGTTTAAAATCGTTTGTAGTTTTTTGTAGTTGCGTTTATTTCGTTTGCAGTTACACGAAAACTGCCGAAAAGTCACTAAACTCAAACCTTGGCTCTAAAATCGTTTGTAGTTCCTCGCAAATTAGTGAAAAGTCACTGAACTCCAAGCTCTGGCTCTAAAATCGTTTGTAGTTGTTTGTGGTAGGGTTTATTTCGTTCGTAGTTATACGAAAACTGACGAAAAGTAACTAAACTCCAAGCTCTGGGTTTAAAATCGTTTGTAGTTCTTTGTAGTTGCGTTTATTTCGATTGTAGTTACACCAAAACAGCCGAAAAATCACTAAACACAAACTTTGGCTCTAAAATCGTTTGTAGTTCTTCGCATATTAGTGAAAAGTCACTGAACTGAACTCCTTAAACCAATTAATAGGTGGGAGAAATAGCTAATAAAAATAGATGCATTAACAAAATCAGATTAGTTGCTTGTGGTAGCATTTATTCCGTTCGTAGTTACACAAAAACTGACGAAGTCACTAGACTCCAAGCTCTGGGTTTAAAATCGTTTGTAGTTCTTTGTAGTTGCGTTTATTTCGTTTGTAGTTACACCAAATCAGCCGAAAAGTCACTAAACACAAACTTTGGCTCTAAAATCGTTTGTAGTTCCTCGCAAATTGATGAAAAGTCACTGAACTGAACTCCAAGCTCTTAAAACCAATTAATAGGTGGGAGAAATAGCTAATAAAAATAGATGCATTAACAAAATCAGATTAGTTGCTTGTGTTCGTAGTTACACAAAAACTGACGAAGTCACTAAACTCCAACCTCTGGGTTTAAAATCGTTTGTAGTAGCTTTTATTTCGTTTGTAGTTACATGAAAACTGACGAAATGTTCGTGAATTCCAAACTCAGGCTCTAAAATCGTTTGTAGTAGCGTTTATTTTGTTTGGTGATCTTAGCAAACTGATGAATGTCACTGAATTCCAAGCTCTGGCACTAAAATCGTTTGTAGTTGTTTGTGGTAGCGTTTATTTCGTTTGTAATTGCACGAAAACTCCAAGCTATGGAGTTAAAAGATTTGAAAAGTAAACGCTACTACAAACGATTTTGGAACCAGAGCTTGAAGTTTAGTGACTTTTAGTCAGTTTTTATGTAACAACAAACGAAATAAATGCTACTACAAGCAACTACAAACGATTTTAAACCCAGAACTTAGATTTAGAGAAGTCTATGAATTTGGCCCAAAGTGTTAGTTTTTATAAAATTTAAAATTTTCATTTCAACGCTTCATTTTGGACTGTGCCCTTAATTTTTCGCTTCTTAGTATAAACGAAATCGGTATCGGGTGAAGGAAACGTATCTTCATTAAATCACTGCCTTGAATCTCCCTAACGAAGCTAAATTAGGCCCTAGTATTTGCGTCTTAATTAATATCAATAACCTGATTTGTATCTCTCGGGATTTAGTGTACCGAAAAGTCATTCCAATTTAAGACTTATGAAAGTTTATGGGGCTGGTTTATGTTCGGAGTCGCGAACACTTCTAAACAGCCTATGATGCACAACTCGGTCTACTTAGCTTCATTTTTCTTCATCTGGCATTCTTTCACCGCTTTATCACCGCGGCTATCATTAATATCACTTTTATATCCTCGAGATGGGCTACTTGTATATTTCTTGCATCCAGCTAATGGTGATAAACATTGTACACCAGTGTTGAGTAAGCGAGCCGAAGGGCGGGGGCTGAGTTGTCCGCGCATTATGGAAAAAATAACGAAAGGAATTTAAAGCGTACAAACTTTATACTTGCCATCTTTTTAAATTTACGACATCCTTCAAGGTTTTTAAAACACCACTAAAGTAATTTTGAAACATGGTTTTAATTTTAACGGGGGGCATGAGATAGAACGGGATGAGATTCACATCTGCTCGACGCGGAACGGGAAGGAAGTTTAATGGGTGACAAACTTGTTTGGGTGAAATATTATGATGTATTAGTTTGAATACATAAAAGTGTTATTTTCGGTATACAAGTTAGTTTTAATTATACTGCAATAAATCATCCTAAATTATTAATGCAGTGTGCGGGGCGAAGTTATAGAACCTTAATGAAACTTGGGGGAGTTGGTTCTGTGACCATGAAATGAAATTTTAATATTCTTTATGTGGTAACAGGTTTAACCTGTTCGCCTAAAAACTACCAGTATTTTTTTAATGGAATTACATTACAACCGATCCTTAAGCTTTACTGTGTCCTAATATTTGAACAAATAATTACTAAAGTAATTAATAATATTAAAAAGGAAAGAGCAAATTGTGAAAAAATGTAGTACTTGCTAATAGTGTTTTTTTTTTAATATCTTATTCGTGATTACATTTACATTTTACATTTGTACATTTCTATTGATTCGTGTTATTACAAAGTGTTTACACACGTCAGAAAAGAAATATTGAAATTACAACACAGTTACAATTACAGATACATACATAATCATACAAAAAATTAGTAAAAATATGAATGCAGACTAAAATTTACATTGTAACAGAATAAATAAAATCAGATAAAACAATATTAAAAACAAATACAATATCTCGGAGCTCAAAAATTATTAAAGTTACTGTCAAAAAACTACTCAATTTCATAAAATGAATTTCTCAAAAGAGACTTTTTTATTCTTCTTTTAAATTTATCAGGATTGAAATTCCTTATGTGGATTGGTAGGGCATTGTAAAGACGTATTCCTATATAACCCGTACCATTTTTAGTCTTACTTAGTCTTAAATAGTTAGTAGTTAAATTATTGTTTGATCTAATATTGCATTGCAAGATATATACAGGGATGGCCAGAAGTACGGAATAAAATTCATATCTTTTGAATTAGTTATTTTTTTTTAAAAATCCGAAACACGTTAACTGACTGATTTTTTTCCATCTTTCGGTTATATAATAATTAATTTTTCTTCAACCCCCTAACCCCCAGCTACCTCTACTTTTTTTTTCAAATGGAAACATAAGGCTTTAGGGGGCTCGTTGAAAAGCTTATAGAAAACCGAATCCAGCCATACCAAATAAACAAGTTTAATTTTTTCAATAGCAAGGTTTTTAGGGTTGTATAAAACACCTACTTAAAATACACCTAAATAAAATTTAATTATCTACAGTGTTATCCTCCATGAATAAAATAAAGAATTTGAAACTGTACCCATCACTGATAACGCAAAACAGATATATTTTTTATGTTGCGTTTTTTTGATACCACTTACTTGCCAGGCTTTCTGGTTAATTTTTCGTTTTAGTTGTAAATTGGAGTTTGAAACGTTACTATTGTGTCAAAATCAAGTTATTTACTGAATTGCAATGGTATTGTCGGAAAGGCAACGCATCGAAATCTTGATATTGCTTGGATGTGGAGACAAAATAAGAAGTCAGGCTGAAGTGCGCGATTTATTTAATGCGAAATATCCCG